>NW_009597491.1:68702-112247 GCF_000690535.1 Cariama cristata
GGACGTGAGAGTGGCAGCTGCCTGACAGAAATCTTGGAGTAAGTACGCTCCGTCCATTCTGCTGCTCAGCCTGAGGCTTGCCTTGTCTAAATCTAGGGGTGGGCGCATCCATGTATAGGATCATTGATGCAAAATACGGCATTGCATGCAAGGGACTGAAGTTGTATCCTTCTTCAGGAGGGAGGTCACACCATGGGTCAGGACTGTACTTCTGCTTAAAGACAGGCACAATCAAATCCAGAAGGCTAAGTGTAAGTGTTAACTGTGAGAAATTAGCATCTCACGGTCATGGCAAACTTTGATCAAAGTGGTTATATCCATCCAGCGTTTACCTGTTGTTTGATTCCAGTCCTTTGACGGCAGTGCCCTTAATCAAATCTCATTGCTTGTGTTGCTCTATTTCCTTGAAGTGAATTGAAATCTTAATGTTTATTTTGTTAGTGAAATTCCCTACTCTAGCTTCTCTGTTTCCACTGCCAGTCCCTGAATTTCTCTGATAGTGTAGCTAAATCTGCACAAATCTTTGCCAGGTTGAAGGCTACTGCAATTCATCTTCAATAAAAACTAGTTCAGACTTGCCAAATGACTTGTTAATGTTTCTGTTTATTAATTTTATCATAGAGGTGACAAGGTACAAAAGCACTCTGCATAGGAAGCATTGCCCCACATTTGTCAGTAGAATAAATTAAATTCCTTTACAAGAGCTGTGCGTGGAAGATACTCAATACTGAAATTGTGCTAGAAATAACCTTTTTGGGGGTGTACATGCTTTTGAGTAAATCAAGACCAATTTTTGAACTTGCACCAAAACTATGTAAAACTTCTCCTTCCTGTTGATTATGAAGCCTTTGAAGCCTCTTCTAAAACAGACAAGCAAAAGAGAAGCCAACAAGCTAAAATCACAGAGAAGGGTGCGTGTGCTCATGAGAATAAAAATATTTATAATTTTTTGCACAGAGCTTGCTGTAATACTAAGGACTCTTATGAATATTGTGTTTTTATAGTTTTGCTGAAGTGAGGATACCAAATTTGGGGTGAACCAGCTACAAAAGTCAAAGGGCCAAGCCTCTGTTACAGCTTAACTACTGTAGAATATAGAAATACTGGCCATTAGTTGAATTGGCTACTTTCACCTTTCTGTTAGCTTCATCAAAATGGTGTCACAGCATATCCTCATGAGTTTGTACCTCTGTGGGAGCTGAAAGTAAGCAAAGCATCTGCTTTTTTAAACTGAATGTCTGAACTGTGGTAGTTATGTAATGCCTTCCTCCATACATCTTCATGGAAACTGGTTTAATATCTGGGTCACCCTTGCCCGTAATTAGTAAGGAGAACAGGAGTGAGGAAAATTTTGATCTACAAGTGAGGATAATGAAGGAGTTGAATGCTATCTCACCACTGCTGCCTGCTTTGGTTCTTTTCTTCAGCTCCATAGATTAGTAAGTATTGGAAGAAGTCCAGGTTATATGAAGGACAGGAAGTTCTTGAAGAGTTGGATGGTGCTGGAAAAAAGGAAGATCAAATCAGTGCTGTAACAAATTGGAATGTAGCAATTCTTACAAAGATCCTCAGTGCTAAGCAACTGTAGGACATTTTCATCTGGTAGTGACTGTGAAAAACGAACTATCTATGACCTACCTATGGTTTTCTGCAGGACAGCAGCAAAGCAAAATGCTACAGGGAGGGGAAACTGATTAAGCAGGAAGGAGAATACAGTGGAACAAAGAATGATGAGGAAGAATCTGTCTTTCCCTTCTCTCCTGCCACTCCCCACAAAGCGCATATATAAAGTGGACTAACCAACTATTATCCTGAGTCACCAGCTCCTTCATGAAATAATATGGTGGGATTTCCATTAGCTGATACTTCTAGTAAACAAAATTCATCAGACCTTCTCCAGAAATGCCTATTCCCCAGCTCTGTGGCTGTTTGAGGGATGCTCTGGGGGCTGTGGGTGTCCTGGTGTGCTGTGACCTCCCTAATGGGACCTGCTCCTAATGTCATGTGGTTCCATCAGATCTCCCTCTGGGATCACCTGGACTTGTATTTCTGCCCCAAGAAGTCATCCTAAAAGATCTCTCTGCTCTATCCTTCCAGATGACCATCCTCCTTGGGGTTAGAAGTGTGATTTTAAAAAAATCAGCCATAAGGTAGCTAATATACTTTGTCATTTTGAACGATCTTTTCTTCTAAAGCATTGATAAATCCAACAAGAGTTAGTTCCAAATTGAAAATATGACTTCAGTTAGGTGTTGGTAATTCCATCACTGGAGAAGAGAAAGAGGATGGAAGAAGGCGGCATTTTTCAAAGCGATTGTTATAAAACAACTTCTGTTTCCTTGAATTCCCAGGTTTTGTCGCTTGGAATCTATCAGATGTTTGACTTTTTGGTAGTTTTTGAACAGAACAATTAGTAGAAGACTTACTCTCCTTTTTGTTAAATATTAGCAAACTCGTTTTCCTAAGTGTAACACAAATACCCAACAGGAGGCTTAATGTATCTGCCCTAGCTGGTATTTCTTCGGCAGCAATGAGAACTTAAACAGCTACTTATTCTTCCATGATTATTCATTTTCTTCAGTTTTTATTACAGCAGGTTGAGCCCTGGTGTATTCAGCCTCTTCAGCTTAATTCATGCACTTAAAAAATGAATCTTGCTCTGTCTTTTCAGCTGTTAAAAAAACAAACAAACAAACAAACAAAAGGTAAAAAAAAAAAAAGTGTTGTTAATGTAACCTGGTTGCGTAAGTTCTCTCTACAATCAGGAGAGACAGGCACCTCCAGATTGTGATTCATGCTTTTTCTGAACGTGGGCTGCATTCAGAGGTCTCCGCAGGACTGTGAAAACACTCCAGCTGTGTCTGTAAGGCTAAGCTGTGCAGGGCAGAGCAGAAGCTTGAGCTTTTTCCCTCGTGGTCTGTAGTTTGCTTGTGAGCAAACTGCTGTGGCTTTGTCAGGTGCCCACCGATGCTGCCCTAAGCGGTGGGCAGACATTGCAGGGGGTGGGGGATGCAGCTCGGTGACCTGCTCCTGGGTTGCAGACCAGGTCCTAGGTAGTCACTGTGGCAAGTTTAGCCCTCTCCTGCTTCACAGGCAGAAGTGCTGGGCTTACTGGAAATGATGGCAGCTCATCCCTTTGGAGACCAGCCTGCTTCTTGCCCTGAAACACTTTTGATCCCTGGCAAATCTCAGAAGGGCCTATTAAAACTGCATCTTAAAATAATGTATGTGTACTCCCTGCTGCTGTTGAGTTGGTCAGCTTTCTGTTGAGCTGAATATTTATCCTGTTTGCGTCCCTCTAAGGCAAGTGGACCTTTAGTACTCCGACCACTTGGAATTTACTGTGTTGTTTGGTGCCTTCACCTTCCAGGGTAACCCCTTTTTTTTTTTTTTCTTTTAGACTGGATTTTAACTATTGTGAGTGAATCCGAAGTGAGTATAAGAAAGCAACACCGCAAGCAATTGTTCTCTGGGTTTATGAATAAGCTGGTGTTCAATAGAACACTAAAGTCCCTTTTGAACAGTTCCTGTTGATTTCTAATTGTATATTCAATGAATTGTTTTGCTCAGATGAGGCCCATAGAAAAGATGAGTTGCATCATTTTCTGTTTATTGGAAGGGAGCACTTAGAGATGCGTAATAAATTTTAAGCTAAATTGTTACCAATAAGTTAGGGAATCTACATATTCTGCAAGAAGCTTTGTTATTGTGTGATTACCTTGGTAGTAAAGGAAACATTTTTCACTGAAAATAGTTGCACAGAGGAAAAGAGATTTTGATTAGAACAGTATAATCTGGAGAACTGAGACCTATATTCAAGTCCCTGCTTGGATGTCTTCGACCAGGATCTCGATGTGCTGCAAGAGTGGCATAATCACAACTTCTTTTTCTTCTCTACTTGTATTAATTTTTGTAGAAAATGCTTGAATGCTTTTTTTATAATCCCTATGTGTACTGAGAATAGATGCTTCTTTTTTCAAAAGTGCAAGTTCTCTTTTTGGATACCCATAGCTTTTAGTATGCAGAGCAAAACTGACAGAAGATGTCCGGTTTTCAGGAGAATGTTATTTTGGAGTAGTCTGGCAGGGCTCCTGCAAATATGCGAGTTGATTGCTGCCTCTTGAGTTGCAGAGTTTCAGCAGATGATACAGAGTGTGCTGCACTGACAATAAAAGAGTATATTTTAACTGCAGCTCTGCCTGCTTGATGTCTCCCATGCGCTGAGTGGTATTTCTTAGTTCTGCGAGGCCTCTTCAAGCGTGGACTTTGATCCTGAAGATGACTAATTTTAAGGGACTGGACTTCGAAGGTACTGAAAACTAATTTGGGTGTTGAAATGACTGGAAATTTAGTGTATCATTTGGTCACGCTGCATGGTTTGGCCTGTTACAAAACAGACATGGCCATATCTGAAAGCCATTTTATCTGAGTATGAGACACATATCTGTGAGGAGGTCACTGGAAGGTGAAAGCCTGATGCTGCGTAGGGCAAGGACTTCCAAAAAACACTGTGTTTTTATTTATGTCAATAATGAAATCCCGATTGAGCCAATATTGGATTAGGTCAGCATTCAGCGCTCTTGAAACTCCTACCCCATAAGCATTTCCAACAATTGTTCCATGCACAGGCAGAAACAGTAGGTTTTTCTTTTGTTCATGCTCTTCACCTTGCATCGAAAATGGAATGAAGTGTCAGAACACATATTTACCTTTTTTAGAAGTCTGTGTAGACTACCTAAATAATATATAGTCACACAATTATATAAATATAAACAAAATAGCTGATAGCCTGAAGTTTATAGCTTAAACACTGATTAGTACCTTGAAGAGCTACTTTAAAATCATTCAGTGAAAAAAAAAATTGCACTAATTTTACATGTGAAAAAATATCCCATTTTTCTCTCGTAAAATACACTAATAACTGAACAAACTGTACATTAGAAACATGTGAGAGTTTCCCCTGGTTTTCAAGTTATTCTGCACTTCTAGCTTTGTATTCAAGTCAATACTTCTGCAAAAATTCCAATTTTAGACTACTCCATGTGGTGTTCTTAGATAAAAAATTTAATGTTATATTCCAAATGTGGTCAAAAAATAAAAAACAACTTCAAGTTTGTTACTGTTTCTGTACTGCCATTTAGTTGTGGTGTCTAAAGAACTAGACAAAGATCAGAAAGGGGATAAATATACAAGGTGACAGTCTGTCTTGTAAAGATAAAGGGCTGTAAGTATGTATTTAGATGCTTGGCTGAATTGGGACCTAAAGTTATTAACAGCTGTCAGGTCTTTACTCTTTTGCTTCTCTTCCCCTTGATTCCTGTTGTACTGGGGTGAAACCCGCTGCGTTCGCTCTAGACTTAAAAACATAGCAGAGAGACATAAACCACTTCAGGTTTATTAATACCGAGTGCAAGCAAGCTTGTATGCAATATTTCATGTCTTCCTAGCACTAATTACTGTATTAATGCAGAATTTAAATGAAGAATTTGTTATTTCTGATACCACTTACCCCAGAATGTTTGATATCTTTCTTCCTGCGGTGATATCTCAGTCAGGTGAATGGAAATTATATTTAGCTTAGATGTTTTGGGAGTTAGTTAACTCATGCTTGGGAAGAAAAGTGAAAAAAACAGAAATTTTGTAAAATATAAATGTTTATCTGTTTTGAACAGTGAAAACAAGCAAATGAACAAACCTTTTTATCTGACTGAATTTATGCTTCTGTGTTAAAATCCACCCTTATTGTTTCTAAGTACAGTAAGGACATTACTTTCAGATAACGCATAGATTGTAAGAAAGTGAAAAGCCATACATTCTAATGAGAAAAGAACGTTTTCTTCTCTCTGCCCTGCCTTTCAATTTATAACCCAAATTCTCTGCTCTCTTTTACTGTTTTGAATCCTGTAAAATCAATAGAATTGCCTAGATTTTAACTAGCTGTCTGTTCTCACACCTGAGGGAATTCATCCTATGAAAATTTTAAATTAAGATATTTTAAAGCAATGTTAGATTATGCTACCTAGTTAAAGGTTCCTATTCTGTGAGCTGCTGGTTTTTTTCCAAAAGTGTAGATCGTGAGTAGTTTATTCTGTTCATTGGTTGTTTTTGTAAGGCAGATACCTTACTGCATTTCAAACATCTGCTGTGCTAAAGTGTCACAGTCTGAAATCAAATCATGATCTAAGTCATGTCCTTGTTTCAGCAAGTTGCATAGAAGTGATCCATGTGCTGCTCTGTCTGTCAAGTACATTGTATGAGCCAAGTGAAAATGAAAAAAGCATTTTTCTACAGTGTGAAGCCTCACCATTGACTAGCTGTATCTGGGAATCAGATATCCTCAGGTAATTTATTGTCCATGATGGATCTGATGCCTGCTCAGTTTCCACTCATTGTCAAATAATTTTGTTAGACTTTTTTGATGTAATGATACAATCTTTTCTGCCTGCTATTTGACTGTAATTTTTCTTTTCTGATAGTTTTTGCAGGGAAGAAAAATCTTTATTCTCTTTTTTTTTTTTTTTTATGACAATTTATATCTAAGGCTCAATTATAGTCCCAGATGTCAGTTGTCTTAAAAATGTTGGTCATGCTTTTTTCCTGTGTTGTGCACAGTATCTCCTTTGCATAACACTATGTATGATGATCAACAATGAAGTCTTGACAAATTATCTTCCTCTTCATCATTAAAAATCTTTGAGAACTGAAAATTCTTCTGGCTTTCATAAAACCCAGTCTAACTGGAAGTGTCTTTGGGCTTTAGCCTAAATTGCACACAGTCAAATCTTGAATCTTTGCAATGTCTTAGTGCACTCATAGTCAATTGGGCATCAGTAAAACATAAATTCATTTCCAAAACTGCTTTCAACCTCAGTGAAAAACAAAGGATCTTTAATAAACCTTCTTAATGATGGCCTGTAACTGCCATGGTGACAAAAACATTTTTTATTTTCATTTTATGTCTCATGGAAGTTACAAGCTCAGACAAGGATATAAACAACTCAAATCAGTATCAGTCTAGTTGTCCTCTTGATTTTGGTACATGTATTCTTTCCATGAGCCACATTATTTTTCTTTTTTTGTTGCATCTCAGGGAATATGTCTCAGATTCTCATCCAATACCTGAATTATTACTATGTGTAATGTATAGGAACTTCACTTAGTAAGGTTTCTGTTCCACTGGAGAGTTTACTGGTAGTCAGCATTTTAAATGAAGGGGGTTTTATCCTCTTCATGAGGGAGAAAGCAAGACATTAAAAACCACAGCCTGGGTCTTGCCTTGCTTGCACTGAATACCTGTGCTGGGGGTAGAAAGCAGCCCCTGGCTCCTGAACCTCTTGGGGCTTTGGGAGATGCTCAAGGGTGCTGCCGGGGCTGTACCTTGTGCTGAGCAGTGGGGCCAGGCTGGCACAGGAGTTTGGGGGAGTCACGGGGCTGCTGGGTGCTCACAGTCCAGCCAGGCAAGAGGAGAGCCAGCGGGGCAGCAGAAGGGGGTGATACGAGCCCTGGGATGAAATGTGCAGCGTGGTCCCAGCCCTCACTGGAGCCAGTGCCCTCTGCTTCCTGCTGCCTCCCAGGGACGTGGCATGGGGTGCCTGGTGCTCAGACACAGCCAGCCTCGCTGACCCTGCTGGGAAGGATAGTTTTGAATCTGAGAAGTAGTCTCCCAGCTGGAAACTCATGGAGCATGGTTATGTTATCCCCTCCCTGCCTCTCCCAGCCCTGAGCAGCTCATCACCAGAGCTGTGTGCTGGGAGCTCCCCTTGGCCGAGTGGCTCCGCACTGCAGCTTCCCAGTGCCACAGCACCACCTAAACATCTGCTGAGGGATGAGCCAGCAAGTGCCTGGGCCCTCTTGAAAGCAGAAGAAACTTCAAGTGTAGCAGTGATAGCAATCAAATAACAAGGCTCTTTTTCCTTTGTTGTGAAAGGAAAGATGGTACAAAACATTTTCATGCCATGCTTTAGCCACTTATAGGTCAAGAGCAAGAAGTTTGAATGTGCAAACAGTGTGCTGTAAATTCTGATTTTTCACCCTGAGCATAGGATAAAAATGTCTCCTATTTTTATTGAGAAACCTAACTTTTTTTAAAAAGATGTATTTAAGAACAATTATGAGTATCTAAGTTAGCAACGGATACCTTGTAGAGTCATTTTCTTCTTCACCAGCTCTGGCAGTTCAAGGTGACACACCAATCCTGCCTTCATGGTGGAAGTCCTTTAAGGACTTCTAAACCTTTCTGTTTCTTACACATACCAAACACTTTATTTTAACCTATGTCAGTGCTGGTTCCATCTGGCTATTTCTGGAAGCTCATGAGAAAAGCAAACAAGCAAAGAAATGAAGGAAATTAAAGGTGCCTCGCTGTGATTTTTTTATAGAGTACATTGCTTTGATAATGAACTGTGAAATGTAGCATGCGAATGATGATGAATGTAAAAGACTGCTCGTGTTTTTATTTGAATGTCGTGTCCATGAGCTGGATTATTAGTATGAGCTCTGTAGTGTAAAAATACTGAAAAGAGAAGTGAAATGGAAAGAAGATATTTCCAGCAGTTTTTGCAGTGAACTACATCCTCTTTTGTCTCTCTTCCTTTTCACGACCAGACTCAGATTCCGGTAACGTAAACTTTACCATTAGGATGGTAATAAACAAACTGTTCTCTTCCTAATGTTAAATACGCTTCCTTCCAGCCTTGTAAGGGAAAATCTATGTGCTTTTCTAGCAGATCAGACTTCTTCCCAGGCGTGGGCTCATGGGGCTGTACTGGCTGGGAGATCGGTTGGGCTCAGTGATGACACCATACCGTGTGTTTCCTGCCCACGGAATTCAATAGGCTGTTCCTGTGCCAGGAAATAAGTGACTGAGGGTTGCTACTGTTTGCTGCTTGCTTATGGCTGGAAGCTGAAGTGCAGGCTAAAATGCTGTGAGGTCCCTTCCATTTCTTGTAGATGCAGCCATGCATGCAACTCAAGGAAGGAGTTTTGAGCTTGACTGGAACAGAAATGGGCCAGGCAAAGGTTTTTCAAAGTTATTTATTTTGCATTTACCTGACCAAGGTATTCATGAAAAGGCAGTGATTTCAGGAGGGACTGACATTTGTTCCCTTATCCTGGAGCTGCAGCAATCCTGAAATACCTGCCCAGCCACAGGTGACCAGGGAATCCACAGCTGACTCATCACTGGGCTTATAGCATCTCCTTGGTGTTTTGCTTTGCGAATGAAATATGTTATCTGAAGGCAAGCAGCCCAGGAAGCATTGCTTGAAGGCTCAGGACTGGCTTCTGCTTGCCTTCACCTGTAGCTGAAAGGTCCCTGTTCTCACTTTCCCTGTCACACCATCTGCATATCTCAGACCTCCTACTTTGTAGCTGATGCTATCTGCAAGGCTGGCTATGGGAGAGGGCAAGCCTTGCTCCTGCCGGAGTGCTCAAGCAAGTGATACTTGAATCAGTGGTGAAGCAGACCATACCATGAACGTGTGTTTGGAAGGAGTTCAGTGCTTGGTTCAGAAAAACTGACTGGGGTTCAGTCTGTGGTTTACAGTAATGCTGGTGTACAATAGCCCAGGCAGGACAGATGCAAGGTGTCTCCTGTCTCTTTAGGGACTGGGCATAATTGCAGTTTTTGCTCTCTCGCACAACACTTCCAAAGGACCGATGTGATGTGGGACGTCAGTGTTAGCTGGTGAATATTGCCCTTGCGTAATTCTGGTACTATGATTTGCATTCCTTCTTATCTTGCCCAGTTTATTGAAAAATGTGATGGTAATGTGGTAGTTCAATGTCTTGAGATGGCTTTAAAGTAGATAAGCAAACCATTATGCCTCTGAGGTTGCAAAATTCCATGGATTTGTCTTACCTCCGGTGACTGGCATGTAATATTTATTGTATCATTTATGATGTATGTAAGCTTTACAGACTGGATGTTGTGTCAAAATGATGTGAGCACTTGGGTAGACATCTCCTTGAATCACCATCATTTTGGCGCGCTCGGGGGCAAAGGTACTTGTGTGGAGTGTGTTAAACATCACAAAGTGTGTTGTTTATAGTCTCGTGATTAGGGCTTTGATCTAAATCTCTCCAATGTAGCAAATGTTTGCTGTTGGCTAACACTGTTACAAGGACTAAGGGTTTATCTTTCTTTGCCCGGCAATAATGTATTTTCTATTATGTCAGTAGAATTTGTTCATTTTCAAGTAGTGTGCAGTGCTCCTTTGAAGAATGTCTCTTTTTCAGGTGGTTTCATAGTGACTGTACCCCAAAATGTCTAGATGTCTCTCAATAGCAAAAATTGCTTTGTTATTGAATGTATTATTTATTAACAGTATCTTGTTGTCTTTTTCTAGTCTCATTTTACAAAATATGCCACAAGCATCTCGTGTGATTTTTATAAGGAAAGTCTTACAATATTTGTGCAAGTGGACAGAAACAAATCTCAATTTTATAGTAGTCCATGCCTTTTTTTCATAGCTGCAGAGTCTCAATGAGTATGATCAGAAGGGACAGGCTCATTGTTTTGTTTAATTTTGATGGAATTTTGCAAAGGTAACTATTATGTTATTTATAGTTTGGATCTAATTATCTTAACAAATAAATATCTCCATTTTAAGAAAAGAAAGTAGTATTTGTGGGGCTTCTTTTTCTTCTCTTTTCCCCATTCTCTAACTCAGAATGTCCAAACAATCAAGGTCATTTCCTCTTCCTCTTTATGTTGTCCTGTATAGTCTGTTGTCATGTCAAGATTTACATCCATTGTCCTCATCTGATATTTCGGGTTATTCTGCTTACTCAATTCCTTTTCTCTGCAGCTTACTAAGTGAGACAAATTTATGTACAGTGTTAGTCTGAGAATTAACCTGGGGCTGAACCTGTACATTTTTGCATTCCCAGAACAACTCAGAAACACAACTTTGGGTGCATGTAGGAATCCCAAGGAGACACAGGCATTTTGTCCAAGAAGTTCCCATTCTGCATTTGAATCAGTGTAACTGAATCCCACTTGCTCAGACTGGACGTTCCAGTGCTCAGTTTAATAGCCACATAAGAGACTGAGTACATTTTCTAAAGTAAATGATGATTCTAGTATCTGAACATCTCATTGACCTAGCTTAGATGTCTTTAGATTTTTCAAGCCAGGCTTTCCAAGTATGGATTTTCTGTGCACAAGCCTCTTCAAGAATGCTGGAGTTTGGCACTGAGTTCCTTTTGAGATTATGAAAATGTCCAGTCCCACTTTAAAAGTCCTCACCCCACTTTAAAACTAATGGAAGATATAGGATAAAATAGTACTGGCCATTCCAGGGACAGTTGGAGTAGGGCTCCTCAGCCAGGTAGATACAAAAAAGCAGGCATCTATCTCTGTCTTCATTTTATTGCAAGAATTCTCCATAGCAAAGATGGTCTTTGCTAAGGGAAGAGGGGAAGACAGAAGCTCTGTTTCCCTTACACACGATTGTTCTTTTTCAAAACCTACCAATTGAAGATGAGTGAGAGACCATCCAATTTCCAGTTTACTCAGATGTGGGCAGATATAAATTGCTGAAGCCAGTTGAGGATGAATTCCCTGTGATTATGTTTATAGCAGAAATCCTCAGATGATGCCTTAACTTTCCTTAGCTCTCTAGCACATTTATTTCCTTTCCCTAAATGCATTTTCCTACCCACTGAGTAAATGACAGTTGCTTGTTCTTCTCATTTAATATCTTAGTTTGCAGAATATACCATCTCCATCTAGGTCACTCACTAGACTTCTTCCTGTTGCAAGGAGGGGCAAATGTCAGTGGGGGCTCACAGATCGGGAACTCCCTGCTTCGAGGACTTCTGCCAGGTGAGTTGTCAATGGGTGGAAGCTTCTGCGCAAGGTCTCTCTGTTGTGTGCTTGCTTATATAGTGCACATTGGCAATACTACCTTGGACAGTGGGAAACCTAGGTCAAATCTCCAGGTCCTTGAAACTACATTTCACTTTCAGCTGGTGAAGTGCTACTTGAAACCTATGTCTTGCAGATACTGTTAGGTTTTTCCCTCCAGAAGGGAATCACACCTTAGCTATGCCGCTGACCCCAGGTATTTTTTTTAACCCTGTGCCTCTTCTTCCTAGCCCTTTAACCCTGATAAGCTAATATGCTTTCCTTGTATGAAAATGTCCTGTGGAAAGGCAAAATGTCAATAGTATCAGCACCTCAGTCTCCCTCCATCTGGCTTTGTCAGGAGATGCCTGAATGTCATAGGAAAGGCAGTTGCTGGGACAAGAGAATCCTACCCAATGCAGGAAATTCTCTTGGTATCTCACTTTTAATCCTCTTCTACCCAGATTTCCAGCCCACTGTCACATCCTCAGCTTGGGGAGCTTGGTGAGGGTGTTACTTAAGCACTTTGCCTTCTGAGTTTCCGTTTCCTTTACGTGCTTTCTCAGTTCACCTCTTCATGGCATTTTAGCAGGTGTTACACATCTTCTATTGCTTGATCCAGATGTCTGGTGGAAAATACACTCCTAAATGAAAAGACCAGCTGTCAGTGAGAATTGCAGGGTAAGTATTGTGGCGTTAATCAGTATGATTTAACAGAGATGTTCCTGTCTGGTGCAATTGACCCTAACTCTGATCAGAAGATTTATGAAGTTGTTGCATCAGGCTTTTGCACAGGGATATACCAGTTGGCTGTGGCATGTTTGCTGAAGCCTGTTCAGCAATAAAGAGATTTTGGCCTCCATCAGGTAGCAGATGATGTACAACAGGTGCTGTCTTCCTAATGACCGTGAAAGTGGTTTATATGTAACATAACAACTTCAAGTAGAGGTCTTCAGGAGAAGACACATAAGACTTACGAGAAAAAGGTTCACTTGTGGTTTCTGCTACAGACTGTCTGCTTATGCCCTCAAACTGATTAACCACCTAGTGTCAAATTGCTGCTATCTGTCAACAAGGACTAATTCTTCCTAGTCTTACAGATGTTAAGGTAAAATATTTTTAATTGTTTTGAAAACTGCTAGCAGAAAGAATTGGAGTCTTGAAAGAAATGAGCTGTCCTGCCTATAGAAGTTCATCCAGCTGAATGCTAGTCACAGGTCACCATGACATTTTGCTTTGCCATAGCTGGTTAGAGAGTATTTTAAGTGTACCACAACCATGAGATGTTGCATTGTGTCCATCTCGATTAAATTGATCGTAAAGCATCTTCCTGTATTGTTCATTCAATGTGGTAATTAACTCCCCATCGTGTATTGCAGCTTTTTCTCCATCTATCAAGCCAAAGGCCTTGAATCTTCTCTCCTCCAAACTAAGATTCACTAGCCCAGTGAGTTATTGTTTTTAATGAAAGCCATCCTGTAACTGTGATTATCCCTGTTGCTCTTCCCTGCAGTCTTTCTGGTCCTACTTCTTTCTTTTTGAGACAGAAGGTTTAGAATCCTATGGATATTAAATTACAAGGTTTCTTTTCACTGTTTTCAGTGGTTGTCAAATTAGACCTTAACTCATCTCCAGCTTTTAGCCTCTTCCCTGACAACCTCAAGATCTGCACGTCTGGTGGGGTTAGCAACTGAAACTACAATTTAGAATTAGGACATTTTTGTCTTTGTGTTTTCTTTAATGTAAATGTTCTGTTTAATTTCTATATGCATCCTGGGATTTCATGAGAAGGCTTAAGATACCTAAAGTAGACTTCTGACTAAAGAGTGATTTAAATGGAAACCCTATCCATTTGGATATTTTTTTGAAAGAATGTTAGGACACAATTACTTTCTGTGAAAAGATCTGCATGGGCTTCTTTTCTAAAGAGGAAAAAGAATTAATTCCATTACCTTGAAAGACTGTAAGATGGAATCATTGGCTCTGGTCCACTCTGCTACAGACTCCTTTTATTTTGTAGGCATTTAACAGGAATAAGACTGTAATGTGTTTTAGTCCCTGTCAACCTAATTTGATTCAGTTCTCAAAAAGATCACTGTAGTATTTTCAATATTTTGATCTGTCACTTCGTCCACTTTGTACTTTTCCTTATTATGTAACCATAAATGAGCGAAAAACTAGGGTTTTCTTAATCAATACCAGCAATGCAGATGACTTGAAAAATGGTTAAAAAATACTCAAGCACATATATATACTGCCAAAGAAAAATTCAGTACTGCAAAAAAGATTCCAGAAAATTTTCAGGCAGGATAGAATTCTTGGAACTTTGTATTTGCTATTTAGAATTAAAACTGGTGATACTTACAGGTAGAGCTGTTGAAATTAATCTATACCCATGTTATTATACAAAAATATTTCATCAGATACAGAGTACTTTCCCAAGAAAGGGAACGTTCTCTTACTGTGTTATGCAGGCTTACTACAAGAAAAATATTATAGATGATGAGGAATAACTATTCAGAATCCCTGTTTTAGAAATTATCTGTCATCATACTAATAATAAAATACAACTGTGTATGCCAAATAATCGTCAGACTCTGTGTGTGGTTAAATTTAAAAAGAAGTATTTTAAAATAAAACAAAGTACTTGAAAATCAAGTGAGTGTGAAATTTTCCTATAAGGAAATGGGACTGAAAATATGCATGGGAGAGACAACACAAAGTTCAAAATAATTCTATTACATTCTTTTTTACAAGCCCATGCCATAACTGAACATTTTTATCTTGGGTTAATGTGTTTTTCAGAGTCCTGTTTAAAATCTAGATCTCTCAAAAATTGTTTCATTCAAGTTATTGAAAACAAGATTTAATTTGAAGGCTTCAACAGTTTGAACATGTATTGTTAGCAAAAGCAATTTAAAAAATCTGATAACCCATTTATGGTAGATCAGGCGCTTTGCCATTCGGTGTTAACCACTTGCTTTCTTCACACTCCTCATCTCCAAATCCTACCATTCGTTGCCATTGCGGACACTTGCTGGCTACTGACAAATGTTTGATGAAACAAAGCACTTGTGGCAACATACCAGACATATCTGGGACAGCAAAAGAGTGACGAAAACATGACAACAAAAGGAAATAATGAGTGACAGCAGTATGGCCTTAGGTTCATTGAGTGACATTGCACTTTTGGCTTAGATTGCACGTGGCCTGTCAAATGTGGTTTAGCTCTTGGTATTATTAACTGTCTGGATGAATAATTGTTAGAGATATCAGCTGTCAGCAAAGTTCATGGCTGATAGGAAAAAGACAAGTGCAAAGTTTTTCACATGGGACAGACTGCAGCAGGCTAGGGTACAGTCCGCAGCAAGAGAGCCTGGGCTCTGGTGGACAGCAAGTTGAGCGTTAAGTCAACAGCATGCACTTGCTGCAATGATAACCACCAACCACGTAGTGTAGCCGGGAGGCTGAGGTAGGGGATTTTTCCCATGTGAGGTAATTGTGACTCTGCATCTGGCGTACTACATCTGCTGTTGGATGCCCTGGTGCAACAGAGATACTGAAAAATCGGAGTGACTCCAGAGAGAGGTGGTATGGCCATGAGCAGGAGCACAGGACAGCCAAAGAAAATGGAGACAGCTAGCCCTTTGTTCAGCTTGAACAAATGAAGTCTGCAGGGGCAGATCATAGTGCTCTTCAGCTTCCTGCTGGGAGGGTGAGAGACAGCAGAGTCACGCTCCTCACAAAGGTGAACAGTGAAAGGACAAGGCAACAGCCACAGGCTGCAGAAAGGGAACCTCCTGTTAGCTATATGAAAAAATTTGCTGTAAGGGTCATCGGAGTCTAGACCAGGCACCACAGCAGGCTGCGAGGTCTCCAGCCTTGGAGATTGCCACCCAGAACGAGACTGGACAAGGCCTGAGCAACCTGCACAAATCTTGAAGTTAGCTCTGAGCTCCAGACATTCCTTCCAACCCGAATCATGCTGTGAGTAGTAGGGGTGTCAATAATACTGCTGTGTGACAAAGCAGGTCCCAGAGGGTCAATCCTAAAACTTGTCTGAATGTGGGATGCTACCGCAAGGTGTGAAGCTCTGTTCCTTTACCCCTGTGATATGGGACTGCCAAGAGAAGGGCTTGCATTTCCTTTTCCATGAATTGCAGGAGACTAGAGCAATTACATTGTACCGGTATCATTACAAGAGAGGGTGGAATGTCTTTCTAAACCTCTTTTCCATTCCAGATGGACTCGTGTAAGAGCACTTCTTTTGATACTGTTGGCCTGCCTACTTGGAAAATAATTACCTGATGAGACTAGTGCTGTTTCTTCAGGGGGCTGTTCAACAGCCTAAGGGACCTCACTGTTTCCTTTTGCAAGTCCAAATTTTCTTTTGCTCAAGCCTGACACGGAGAAGGACAAGCAGGCGGTGTACAGGTGTGTATCTCCTCTAGGGCAGCAGGTGGTATGGGCTGCTGGGACAGTGCCAGGGTGGCTGGTACCAGGGGGGACGGAGCATCTCCCTTAAGGTTTCTGTGGGGTTGGGGTCCTGGTGGGTGAGGACTCGTTTTCCCTTTGCCTTCCAGATCCCTTCCTGCTCCCATCTGCTCCGGCCAACCCCTCTCAGACCTTTCACCTTTCCCAATTTTTTGAGTACACCACATTGCGCCTTCTTTTCCTCCATTTCATCTCCTGCCTCTTGCTCCCTCCCACTTCCTTCTGGTTCCCAGCCTTCTACCTCCCTTCTGGGCCCTGCCGTTTGCGGTGCTCCCTGCCCGCTCACCCCGCTCTGGTCACAGGCTTCGCGTCCTCTCAGCTCCCCACGTGTTTCTGCTTGAATCCCTACAGGCCTTGCTAAAACTGTCACTCTGCATTAAAGATATTTGACGGACTGAGGCGGATGCTGTAGGGGAAAATGCCACAAAAGTAGCCTGGAGGAAGCAAATACTGTTTCACCAGTGCATATTTTGATGGTATGAACTCTAGAAAGCTCAGGGCAACTGCACTGGATAAAAAAGACTTATAGATAACTATTTATTCAGTGTACAAAGAAGAGATTCCTGTTTGGAAAAAAAAATTTTAAAGTATGTGGCTCACAGTGCAGGTGCATAAGAGAAGTGGAAGGAGTTGGGAGCTGAACGTTGCACAGACAAACTTAATTCTTGTATTTTCTAATTCTGAAGTGCTTGGCCTCGTAATTTACTGTGCTTTGAATGGAGTTCTTTTTGATAGAATTTTATGCATATTTCCTCAGAGATATTTGTTAATAATTTTGAATACTTGTTGTCGAGGAAAGAAGAATAACTAAAAAGCTGGAGTAAATGCATAACCTGAGCTTGATGTAATCCACTGAGTAGACAAACTTTCACAGGTACTTCTACAGGTACCCACCTGTAAGCAGCTCCTGAATCTAATCTAGGTGTTAATATCAAAGCTCAGCAGCGTTTTGTCAGGCTGTGCTCTGCTCTGACGCAGTCTGTACTCAGGTCTTCAGACAGAAATAGGAGAGCGAGAGCAAACTGGAGCAGGCAGCCACAAGCATATGAGGGTGCTAAGGAAGCAAAGGCAAATAGGATCAGGTTTGACCCTCGTGCTGCACTGTGATTTCGCCCAGGTTTGGAGCAGCCTCGTCAGCTCACTGTGGCCTCCGAGATGGCCCAGCTGGAGTCAGTGAGGAGAAGAGGGCATCTCTTGGATGCAGTGAATGTCCTAAGCTAGATCAGATGAGTTACACCCTTGAAGTGCTTATTCCTTTCTTTATTATCAGGGCACCTCTTTAGGCTTCAGAAGGTCCATGTTGAATTCTTACCTCTGGTGCTGAAGCGGTCCCTTTGTGCCTCTGTTTCCTACCTGTAAAGTTCTTCCCTTCCCTTAGAGTTAGCCTGCTGATGATACAACTTCATCCAGAATCTTTAGGTGAAACCACAATACAAATAATATCATGTAATAATACAAATATGACATAATCATAGTATAACATAATTTAATGGGTGATCTTGTGCCTTTGATTTTCTTCCTTTCACAATTTTACTGCTTCTTAAAGGAGTTTATCCATTCAAAGTCCAGAAATAATTTCCAGTATTGTACAGTATAGTGCATCAAAATCAACATTTAGAGCTCTCCCATTGCACACACACTAGTGCCTTATGTTCTAATACTTGATTCATATTCATATGATTGAAAATGAGTGCTCATCCAATGAAAAGCAGCACTAGAATTGCTAGAAATTGCAGAAATTAAATATGACATCTTGGGAGGCAATCTGCTCCCTTCTCGCTCCAAATAAAATAAAACCTAGCCACCAAAAGAAATCCAATCTATAAACTGTATATTTCAGAATATATTGCTTTCAATTTTATCCTGTAACAATGGCTGGCACTATATGTCCTGAGCTTAGAAACACAATTTAATTCAACTTCTGCTCAGACACTTGACAGTTTAGGTGCCTCTTAATAGCATGTAACTGGGACCAACAGCTGATTTTTGCAATTCTGCTGCATCTCTCCCAATCAAGTGCTACCAGTAGAAATGAAATATATTGAAGTATTAGTGGTCATGAAGTGTCACCACTGGCTGTTGTGATGCCACCCCAAATGTAAAGTTAGCAGATAGCCAGCCCTGGGTTGAACTGACTTTAATTTGACAGGTTGTGTTATTGATCACAGTCATTATAGTAGACTACTTTGAAGCTATCAAGCAGTGGGATGGAAAGTCGCGTGAGGGTGTTGTCTCCATTTGTCTTGTCAGCACGCTGTACTCCTCAGAGGGTCCAGAGCCTTCTGATGGAGCCCCCCAAGAGTCCATGGCTGTCACTGTGAGAGCACAGAGGAGCGTACATGTGTGAGCTCCCCTGGCAGCTGCACCTCAGCTTTTGTAGTAAGGTTCATTTGGTTGAGGGTCACGTCTCAGCTTCATTTTCTTGAGTTGGGTTCTGGTGTTTTTCTAAGATATTACCTTTTCTAACATCATTCTGCCACTATTCCAGGGACTCCCTTACTGTTGATAAAAAACTCTGTTGCTTTGCCCAATACAAGAGTCATATATCGCACTGTGAAACACTTTTGGGTAGGGAAGGTCCGCAATGGCATGTTAGGATCTTTAGGACTGAAGACGGATGTCTAAAACCATCCTCTTTGCTCTCTGTTAGAAAAAAAAGCACCCAAGGCCTAGCGTGTTGAGAACTATCATTCTGAGCTTTCCAGCTTCTGCTGGACAGACTTTGGTCCTTGTCTTTTGGAAACAGCCCTGTGACATTGGATGTGTGTAGGGTGACACTGGGTCCTGTGCATGTCAAAGGAGTTGGCAAGTCTGTACTCCCCTGCCCCATAACAGCCAGTCCACACTTTGTCTTTCCTGAGATAGAGCTTCCTTAGGAAACTGGTAGATGTCTCCCCATTTTCCTGCAAGCAGTAAACACAGAGGACAAAATCATGACACAATGGACAGACTTTGTTTTCTTTTAGTGTAATCTTCCTTATTTTAAAAGGATGCACCTGAAATGCCGCCTGTCTGAACACAGTGAAAGCCACCTCAGCCAACCGTTCCCTCCTCAGAAAATTCCCCGTGTGCTGTTCCAGGTGGCTTTGTGTTTAAGCTGCTCTTTTTCTTCAATCCTCTTGGCAGTGTGAGGATGGGGAGGGAAAGCGGCTGCTGCTGCTGGAGTCCTGGTGTTCTCACACCCTGGTGTCTGATCTCCATCCCTTGCCTCCCGCACAAAGAGTCAGGTGTCTTCGTTCTCATGCATGGGCAAACCAGACATTTAGACATAGGAGTACTGATCTTTGATGGCTTTATAGAGCTCTTCTGCATTTGTATGCCTCATTGCAATATCTCCAAAATAATTTCAAATTCATACTTCTACATAAGGCATGCAAGAAATGGTCATAAAAGAGAAAAGCAATACAGTTTCTGATTTACCACTGCCCTATGTCTATGCTACACTGTGCCTTACTCCACTTTATCCTAGCCCTCTGTAACTTCAAATATCAGCAGCCCTGAACAAAGGATATAAGGAATATAAGTCACGTACACTAGCGTACCGAGCAGTGGGGGGAGAAAGAGGAGTACAGGAAACCAGGACTGTTGAAAGGGTGCTTTTGTAGATGATGCGAATGTTGCACTTCTGACGAACGCTGGTATCCACCCATGACCCAGATGGGTATTATCTGCTGCATAAGCTTGTTATGAAACTTAATATTTATAAAAGCGTGTGCAATTCTGAGTTCATAGATCCCCTGGGCTTAATTCTGCAAACCCTGCTGGCACCAGGCAGAGCTCAGAACAGATGTATTTAGAAAGTGGAAACAAATATTATGCAACCTTTTCCACAAATGCCTGGCACAAGCTGGCCATCTCCAGTATTTACTGACAGCAACACAAACCCACTGAACAGGGTGGGACAGCTGATCTAAAATAGTCTATGCAAAGTGGCAGAAGAAAGCCTTGTAAATAAAAATTGTTATTATTTGGTATCACAAGTGATGCCCGTGAACTGGTGTATGTCCTCTACTAGGCCATCCCTAAAGCAGTGTATCTGATGGAGATGTCACAAGCACCCTCGCTGGCACAGATGCTCTAGGAACCACGTCAAAATCCCGGGGGTGGTTTACAGGTCCCATGGGCGTGCCCCTCCGTGTTGCAGTACAAGGCACAGCAGTAACCTAATACCGATAGGGTATTAAAATTCCCTTTTATGAGTAGGGAGTTTTTCTTTGGGCTTAACAGGGGAGAAGGAAGAATGCCATAAACTGTACAGAGAAAAGCAAGGATATATCCCAGCCCTGAGCTTTGCTCACCATGTAGCTGTGCACAGCCCCAGGGAGGGATGGAAGGTCAGGGGCATGGTGGGACCAGTGGGGTTATGCAGAGCGTGATCAGACCAGGCTGTGCAGAGCACAACATGGCACGAGGTTTGCAGTATGAAGCCTGGAAGTATCGATGCAAATTGCTTCAATAGCAGGTGGTATGCACAGGAGGTACAGTGCTGCCTTCACCAAGCCAGAGGTCTTTCTCACTGCTCTCCCCGTCTCAAGGCCAGTGCTCTTAACATTTCAAGTAGATGCTATATACACAAAAATAGTTTGGGAAGAAACCTTGGATAAGACCCAGCATTCTCCGTGTGTTTTTTTTGAGTCCTATCTTGTTGAGCCAGTAATACTTTTATAACACTATTAGCTTTCAAAAGATTGATCTCCCTTTTGTGTCTGCTATTGGAGGTTGTTATTGACTCTCACTAGTGCTACTGCTCCAGCAAAGAGACTGCAGGTCCATAGTGGCTGGAAAGGGTCAACAAAAAGAGGAATCCCATGGGAGACAGGATTTCCTGGCCACAGGAATGTCCAGTGTGTGCACTTAGGAATCATATATGTCATAATACACTTGGAAGACTTCAGTGGGCAGGGATACAGGCTGGGCACCTGAAAAGAAGTAAAACAGATCTCTTCCTTTTCTCTTGCGTACCTCAAGAAAAGCTTCATAATTTTGATTACTATCCAGCTAAGCAAGCTGTGAAGCCCACAGGTAAAAGGGTATTGTCCAATCATACTGTAGACTCCAAGAAACAGAAAAAATTCATCATCTCTGGAGCCAGCAGGGCAATGTCTGGAGGCTAATGAAGATGAAGTTTATGGAGGGTATTAAATAAACAATCATCTCCAGCATAAAATTGGGAGTGGAATAGATTTGATTAGTAGGCAAAGTTTGGGAAGGTATCTGCGCTGTAGAGAGTTGGGTCAGAGGGGATGTAAATAAAAAGGAGTACTGCAAGTCCAGTAACTAAAGCTAGTTGACTTTTGTATCCATGTTTTGTCTCAGCTAGCTGATTTTCTGGCCTAAAATACTCTTTGCTTGGTTCAAGCTCAAACCAGACAATAATTTCTCTTTCAACTGTTGAAATACTGAGTAACCAGCAACTGATGGCAATTGTTTGGGCAGTTTCCCATCACTGGCCCACTCCACACAGCAAGAGCCTTGTGTTGATAGTGCATCAGCAATGCATTTTTATCCTTTTTTTTTTTTAATTTTTATTATCAAATTGCCCTAATATCTATATGTGGATGTGCATGTGCATTTAGCCTTACTAATGGACTAATACGAGACCAACTATGTTCTGCTTCAGTCTCACTTCTGTGTTGAAAGAATTGGGTTTTCAAGGCTCTCACTTGGCTTCTGTCCCCAAGATGCCTTTTGTGTATATTCCCAGATGTGTCTCTGTCTTGAAAGTGCTGACTTTGAATCCAGTTAAAGCTGAAAGTTTCAGCAAACAAAGCTTCTGGAGGAAAAAGTGGAAATGTTCCTCACATGGAGGAATAGGTGGACCCCTTTACGCAGCTTGCTTAGAGAGCAGGGCGTTTACTACTTCATAACTTGCCAGAGCAACATTTTCTTCTTCCCTTCTGCTTCTCGTTAAGAAATATGATTGTTGAAGTCCGTCTCAAGATATAATGCAATTAGAAGGAATATGTTCATATTTTAATCCATTTCCAATCGTTCATAAGGCTTTTGCCATGCAATTAATGAAACAGAATATGAACCAGACTTTTCTGATTTCAGATTGATTGTGAACTATATAAATCTGATGTGTAAAGGAAAATGTTCACTTCTGTGGTAAAGAAACTTGTGGACAGATGGTTTGGATTTAAAGAGAAGAGTAGTGAAATTTCTGGAAAAATTATACAGGATTAATAAAAATGTAAGCTGACTTTCAGCTCTGTTCACTAAAAATCTGAAAGCAAAAAAATTAGGAACTCTACTTTAGTTTGATTTGCAAAGAGCAGAAATGAAACTGCTCAGAAATATTGAAAAATCTTGTTAGCAATTCACATTTCTGTTAAAATTGTTGGGAATTATCAATATCCCTGTAAGCCTTTAATATTGCTGTCAGGCTCAGATTATTGTTTGTAAAGGGTCAGTATGCATTTACCCATTCAAAGACATACTTCCAGAGGAAGATTAAACTGTACTCAAGAGCATATGAAACAGAAATCGGAGTTTAGCAGCGTTTAGAGTTGGAAGTTACTGTTACTTTCTCAACATGTCCTTCTTCAGATGTGAGAATCTGAATGCTAAATACCTAATCTTAACTGTTTGTTATGACAACAAAAGATTAAGGTCTGAGTTTTCAAAAGGATCCAGTGGTGGTTTAGCTAAATTCTGGGCAGTTTCCAAAGTCATCCTGGGGCATTGCTGGGACCCGGCTTTCAGCAGCCATCTGCTTTACTCTTTCTAAGAACGGTGCTGTTCTTGGACAGGTTCTTCTGCTTAAACTTGCAAAAACTGATCCTTCCAAAATCACTAAAAATACAGCTGGCTGTAGGGATGATTTTTTTGTTTGGTTTTCCTGAAAGTAAATATCCCTTACAGAGCTCTCCTATCATTTTGTAAGAGATGATAGGTAAGTTAGCAAACATGGGGATCTGGGAGGAAAAATCCCTTGTAACTGATTAATGTGATGATTATCCACAGCTATTAACACTGGCTGGCATCTGACTACTGGGTGGGGGGGATTTTGTGTAACACTTGGAGGGCCATGCAAAAAGCTTGTTGTCTAAACACATGCAAGGCTATTTGGTAGCTGAATAATGACTTGATTGTAGCAGTAAATGCCAGAGTAAGAGCATTCAGCAGAGGGAGATGGGTCTAAACATAGTGTAACAGAGTGGCTCCTGGTGTTTCAGGTTGTCCTCAGTGGATTCCCATGCTGGAGAAATGAGGATGAGTTATGATCCCCTATTTGTCATTGCTGGAGACTTTATGGCTGCATCTCTGCTAGTAAACTCCGTGATGCTTGGGCTGGCTCCCAGGCACAGGAACACAATCATTTATACTAGTAAGCCGTCAGCACGATCCTGTGCCCTTGCCAGCTGGGGGTCTCCCAAATGATTGCCAAGCACAGTTTAGGAATTAGGACAATTCAGGGACCATTCCCAAAAGCACTTTGTATACCAGTCCCTTGTTTTGGACAGGAGTTTATTAATTATGGATGTGGGCAAGACTGGCACAGGGCCCAAGGAAGTCACTGGGCATAATTTATTGGTATAAGTGTGGTCTCTGGGTCCATCTGTTGAAAGAAGTTTTTAGAAATGGATAATGCCTTTAGTTTCTGCTTTGAAAACGTGAAGAAAATTGTTGCTGTAGTTATGGTAGACAAAACTGAACTAAAAGCCTCTGCAAAGCTCTCATCTCTTCTGGGTCTGGATTTGGGCCCTGAGTCATTTAGAAAATGAGATGAAGTAGTTTGGGGTCTGTGTGGGAGTAAAGAGCGTTAGGTTGGTTGGGGATTTCTACTTTTAGGTTCCAAGCCTGACTTTTGATATCCCTGTGATATGATGTGGAGCACCACAATACGAGCCATGAGGGCTGACTCAGTATTTGCACAGGCCTGAAGCCCAGGCTCCGAAGCCCAGGCTCCAAAGCAGGGGGTTCCCATGGCTCATGGGCTTTCTATGTATGGACCTAAGACACAGTAAGGTCATGTTGGGAGTTTGAGAGCAGATTAGGCTGTGCAGTCCTACATACTGGATCTAACAGTGATTATACCCTCTACCTCAAATTAAAACCCCATTGCTACTATGGCCTATGTTACAGTTTGGCAGGTATCTCAGTAGCGGTATTAGAGCTGACAAAATGCAGAAAGGTGCCTTCTTAAGTCCTGGGTGCACTGCTGCAAGCGCAGCCCTTTTGCCTGCCTGTGCCCATCAGCCGGTCGGTAGCACCAGGGGAGTTAGAGACGAGGGGCTGACACCCACCCGTGAGGGGTTGTCCTGGTTTGGTGCTTCCTGCACTTCTCCCTCAGACAGATGTGGGGACAGTACGATAGGGCATGAAGCACAGCACCCTATTCACCTAGTTTGAACTGGGTCAGTGCAGAGCTTTTCCACATCCCCCTGCCTTACCTGTGTCAGTGAACAAGAGATTTTTAGCAGCTTTTAAATTTCTTGCTCCACCCTGCCAATGGGGTTCCAGGGCAGAGCATAGGATATAAAGCTATTTGCAAAACACACATTAGCCACTGACTCCAGTGTGTAAATGAGTCATTAAAAAAAGGAACTGTCAAGAGAGAGAAGCTCTACCTGCAGCAATTAAGATGACCTCCACAGAGCAATTAGATATGCAAGGATTGCATAGGCATTCATCTAACGTGTCCTGATAGATGAAGGTAATCTCTTACAGTGTGTAGTTGTTACTACAACTGGTAGTCTGTTTTGATGTCGTGGGGATATTGCGTTCCTAAAGCAGTCATGCTGTTCACACTCACAGTAGCAGCTGGGAAGCAGCTCCTACAATCCGTGTATTTGCAGACAAGGAATTTACAGTTAAAGATGCTCTGAGAAAGGACACGGAAATGTCTAAGAGGAAAAACACCACCAGTAAATCCTGTTCTATCTATCTGGGACGGATGTGTACTAGACTGAGGGGAGGAATAGTATTACTGAAATTTATGAAGGAAGAGCAATGGACAAGCATGCTAGCTTGATTTGGAGTAAGGCGTGGGTTTTTTGCTAATTAGTGGCATTATTTCTTTAATGAAAAACAGATTGGAAATTTCAGGGAGGTAAGCCTTTGGGCAAAAGCTCAAAGGTGTCCTAGCTGGAGCAAAGCAACAATGCAGGGACTCACCTTTAGTATTCTCCCAATTCCCCCTTTATGGCTAGCTGGGATCTCAGATCAGGCTCTGAGTTTCTGTCGGTATCTGAAGCTTGGGGCTGCCTCCAAGGGAGAGATCCAGTTGTGAAGGAGATTGTTTCCTAGTGACTGGCCTGGAAATGTGAAATTGTTGAAAACAACACATAAATTTCAGTGCCTCTGAAATATTTTTTGCAAAACAGGGTAAAATGTGTAGCAGAATGTTCTATCCTTGTGAGGATCTCAGGGGAAAATTAATGGAAGTGAATTTTTTTTGCTTGATTTTAACTAACCTTGAAAGAAGTGAAGGAGGATCTGAGAACTCCCTGCACTCGTTTTCTCTCTTAAAGTCACGCTCCTGTGAAGCCGAGATGATGTATCTTGATCTATCTTTGATTTAATCTGACACTTTGCAGTTTATTTTTTATGTAAATACTATCTCTTTCATTTTTGGTTTACTTTGTCTTCCTTTTTTTTTTTTTTTTGTTTTTATCCACTTCAAGCATGGCTTATATTTTGAAATATTTTTTTTTTCCCCTCCGTTCTGTAAAAATGCCAGAACAGCAGCCCTGGAGTGCTGGTCTGAAGGCAGCAGAAAAACCAAGGCTGTACGCTGCTCTGACAGCCTGACTACCCGGGCAGGACCACAGCCAGACCTTGGCTTTGCTGTCGAGAGCGCAAACTCCTGCTGTTGGCAGCCTCTCCCATGACATTTAACAGGGAGGACAGCTGCTTGCTGGGAACTGTGGTGGAGCCTCCAGTTCGATTCATAGCAGCTCTCTAGAAACCCCATCTGGTAGCGGTAGGTTTTGGTTCGAACTGTCTCACAGGCTGCCGCTGTAGTCAGCCTCCGCCTCTGTGTACAGCTGGCGTTGTGAAGGTCCACGGGTACCCAGCCATGCAAGAGGTCACCGATGGACCAGCACCAGAAACACCAGATCTTATGGTTCCTGACACTAATAGGTTGCCTTCTGTAACACTTCCACCATGTCTTGTTTGCAGATTCATGGGTATTTCTGATGCTATACCTATCTCAATCCATCTGATGGAATTGTTGCTCTCATTTCACTTTTAGAATGCTTTCTTTTTACTCTTGCTGGTTTTTGTTTCATTTTCCCATATTTAAGGCTTTTCAACATGAATTACTTTTTCAGTTTTATTTCACTTGCCTATGGATTTTTTTTTTTTTTGGGGGGGGGTGGTCAGTCATATTTATGTATCCCAATCTACGTTAAGCCTGTTCTGTTCCTAACATCCATTTGCAGCATGTCATGACTACTCAGCTGTGGGTAGTACTGGAATGATTTATTTTGTGACTAGAACTGCAATTTGCCTTCTTCCAGTTCCTAAATTAGCTGCCACCTTCAATAAAGTCAAATGTTTCTTAGCATAAAAATAAAATATCTCCACATCTACTCACCTCTGAGTTATCCACAGTTTGATTTCCCCGCAGCCTCTCTCCTTGCCATGATGCTCCCAGAGAAACACCGCCCTCCAATGTTGCAGATGGGATGAATTTTGCTGGTCTGGATCCAAAGTCAGCAGCCAGGTCATTTTTTTTCAGCTGTTTAGAGCACAGACGTTGACTTGGTGAAAACTGCCTGGCCATTGTTCAAAGCTGGCGAGCCCTGTTGTGGCTCTCATTGTGTGCCAGCCGCCAATACCCTCGCCAGAGCCCTGTTCCCACGCAGAGCGGCGGAGATCTTTGCCAGCGAGAACACAGCTTTCTGGGGAGCATTTGTCAACACCAGTGTCTTCAGCCAGCGAGAAGCACCTTACGTGGGACTGTGGCAGGAGTGGAAAGAAGTGAATTGGAGCAACCTGCCTCTGCTCTGAAAGAGTCCTTAAATGCAAACACGTGAGTGGTGGGGTTTCATTCTTTAAAAGGGCAATTAAGCCTCTGTGTTTTCTTCCTTGGTTATGTTGGGCTGGCAGAAGCGGAGAAAACAATAGCAAAAGAGTTATTTTGGTGTAACCTCAGTACAGCGTAGTGAAATCAAAGCTACCCCCAGGTCCAAGTTGCTTTTGGTTACTGTAGGCTATTGCAAGGTTATTCTGCTGAGATCGAAACCTTATCTCCCTTGTAGGAGCAGTGCAACAGAATCCACACAGCGATGACTTTATGCAGCATTTGTAGTACTCTCCCCTCTGAAAGGTGTTTCTGAATATGTGAAAGTGGCTACAGAGCAGCCTCATGAAGAAAGTGGCAATTAGGGGTCCCAGGGCAGTTTTGTTGGCTTTCTGCAAACATGAAGATGTTCAGGGCCATTTTCATGTTGCATATGTGTGGTAAGCATAACATTCAGGCAAGGAGGAGTTGTCCTTACTGAGAGTGGAGGTATGGGAGCGGTCTGGTTCCTACCCAAAACCCAGCACAGTCGCTCCCCTCCCACCCCAATGCTGAGCCCTGAGGTATTGAGTTCGGTCAAGGCCCAGTGATGGTGCCAAACAGCTGGTCGTGACTTGCAGCAAGTTGGGCTGGATGAGGAAAAACTGAGCATCCACCCAGCTGTGGAAGACAGCCTGAAACCACCCCCAAAACCACTGCTACTTGCTGTGGCTGCCTGTGCATGGGCAGGCAGCTATCTGGCCCCAAAACGAAGTGCTCTCTGAGCTTTTCTCCTCTTGCCACCCCTGCTCAGAAAAATCATGCCTTTATACGTACTAGCATCTCTGTGGGAGAAAGTGCTGCTTCCAGAAAGGCTGGTAGCCTAGTGGGACCCTGTCTACGCTGTAGTTTGGGGCTTGTCCTGGTTTGGATAAAATAGGACTATGTCTCCTTTCAGGAGATTCTCTTTCAGTTAAGTTTCTTTTAAGTAACTGCACTTTCTGAAGGTACAGCCATATGTTTTCAGGACAGTATCTGCTTTCAGACCTGATAACGCTTGATGTTTCTAGTTGCTACTGAAGTAACAGTAGGATTGGTATGCAGAGAAGCCCATGTTTATACTTATCCCTATGAGAACCAAGACCACTGCTGGCCCTCTTTTGTTAAACAAGTGAAAAGTAGTAAAAGGGTTGCACCTGCAGAAGAGTGCAGATGGGACAGGTGATCAAAAACTGCCAAGGAGGTATTCTATCCCATCCACGTCATCCTCAGTATAAAGCTAAGGGATCATCTCTTCTTTCATGGCCAGCATCCCTGTGGGACCCTGCTTGCTCTCCTGCCTCCGACCCCAATCCGTGTGTCCCTGAACCCGGTTCCTGTTGGCTGCAGTCTGGTCTGGGACATCTGGATATCTGTCTCCTGACCATCACCAGGAAACTCAGTATTGGTTTTATATACTTTTCCTTTCATTTCTATTATTAGTAGTATTAGTGTTAATATGATTATACTATTTTTCATTATTATTATTTTATTGAAGTAGTTTTAATTTTCAACCCATAAGTCTCTCCCTTTTCTCCATTCCTTCCTCTCCCGAGGGGGAGGGAGGGATTAACAGAGAGCATCTACCACCTGTTTTAAGAGCCTGCCCAGCCTTAAACAGTGACAAGGCTGTAGAAACAATTTGGAAAGGAAAGCCATTATTGTTTGCAAGGCATTGCTGGTAGGATGACAGAAGTGCCTGGTTCTTACTTTCTAACAAATAGTGATATATATTGCAGTCTAGATGCCATACCTTTACATGCTCTGTTCTGTAGCAGAGAGACAACTTTCAAAAGAATAATTTTTTAGCGCTCTCTGGAGTCTTGCTTTTCATGTCTTTTCTTCTCCCCCTCCTCCCCTTTCTTGCTCCTTTTATTATGTCTCAAGACCTATCTAAGATGAAGAGGAGTTTTTGTTAGTTTCCATTCCAGAATAAGCTGACACATACATTTAATCTTGTGTATGGAGACAGTCTCCCACATAGGTGCTTGAATCTCTTTTAATTCATTATGCGTTGTTAGAAAAGAGGTCTGAAATACAGTAAGATTGTCCCCTGACTCTCAGCCTGAAATACGGGTGTTGGCATAGAGGATTTTCACCAGTAGACCTAGACCACCTCCACTAGCAGTGTCTTGTTGGGATATATGGAGTCTGGGTTCCCTTTTTGCTCCTTACAGCAATTCGCAATGGAATAGTTACCGTAGCCATGTCAAGTGACATTTTCAAGCCTCAGAATTTGTTCTGCAGGGAGGTGGGATCTTCCCCTCTCCCACCACCAATGCCAAAAACCTCTGCTCTCAGCCTGCGCACTCCTGTGTGGCTACACCCGCAGGTCCCTTTGTGGACAAGGGGGGCCGGCCAGCCTCAGTCTTCCTGCCTACCTCTGCACTCCCTACACAGAAGTGGTTTTTGATTTAGGAAAGTATTCAATTTTTCTGACTCAGAAATCTGCAAAGAAATTGGAATCTCAGCAGGTAATTTTATAGCTCTTGGGTTTCTTTGCCATAGCTGTAAATAGCAGAAGGGGTAGATTTCTGTCCTTTCTGAGGATTTCTGAAAGCTCAAATGATAGAAGTTGAGGTTGTAAATCCTGCCTGTATGAATTATCAGGTAACACAAAAAAACCCATAATACATTACAATTAAATCAGAAATCTAATAAGCAGACCTGTGTACAAAATATGGGGCTGCAGATTAACTAGGGAAGCTTGCAGAAATGTTTACTTTGTATAACTACAGTGACAGGATGACTTGGGAGTGATGTTTACTTTTGAAAAAAAAAAATCATCTAGATGCTCTGTCTGCAGAACTATGAATCAACCAGTGTATCAGTCTAAACCATTTTTGAGAATCAACTGACAAGTTAAGAACTTGGGCACCTTACTCCCTGTATAACCGATAAATAAATATTTTAAGAGGTCTTGAAAAGGGTTGACTGATTTTAATGTATTAAGCCAATTGCTTTTAGAGGTCACCTCCTCTACACGTGAAAGCAATGGGACTCTGGCTCTGCGCTCATTTGACACGTCATCTGTATCATTTTCCTTTTGTGCCTGTGAACAGAAAAGTACCAAAAGTGCTGACCTGAGAGCTGACGATATCTGACATGATCAAAGAGCAAGACCATGGCAGGTCTGCACAGCCCTTTGAGGGAGGACAGGCAGCTGAAGGACAAAAACCACATCAGAAGGATCACAAGACGCCCTTGTGTACAAGGGGAATGTGGTGGCCACATCCATCTTTGGCATGATCCTCATAGACCACTCACCTACATTAGGAAGGATCAAGAGAGCCATGATTCTTCCCTCTCCCCCCCTACGCACCCCAACCCACAGTCCCACCTCGGGGCAGACGGTGTCTGCAAGGGAATGGCTGTGCTCAGCCCCTGCTTGTTGTGCCCCTATTCATCCTCTGCACACCATACCCTGGGCACGGCTGAGTGACCTCCTGGTGTCACACAGGTGATGGAAGGGGAGCTTCATATCGCTGCTTGTATCTCCAGCCACAGCCGTTTCTTGACTAGGAAGTGTCCTCTTCTGTCCTGGGCAGCTCTAAACACAGCGTGGGGACTAGAACACCGTGTTAGCCATGCTACCTCACTGAGAGTTTTCCCAAGGAGAAGACTGAATTCTTCTGGCTAAATCCCACAAACCTTATTAGGATGACTCTTAGTAACATGTTACTAAAGAGACAATTACCCGGAGGAGGAAAATTACGGGCTCGGTTTGTCTGAGCCATTGTCAGAACCAAGGTCGGTGCTGGAATAAAAATTCAGGATCAGTTTACATGCCGTCTTCATCAGTGTGAAACCTCAGCAGCCGAAAGCAAGCTGATCACCTGGTTATGGAGTCTGCTCTTCTGCTTGCCTATGCAAGATTGCTACCCTGTAAAGCAGATGCAGGGAAGCCTTAGTAAGTAATTTCACTAAGTAATTAATTACTCCAGGGTCACAGAAATGGTCTTCACACCTCGTCTTGGGAAACTGTGATTGTAAGAGGACAAATGTTTTCAGTGGTGTCATCTGAGGTGGAGGTTGTGTGCAAGTCCTGTGAGCCGTGCTTCCAGCTCTGCTGGTGATGCAGCAGCTCTGCTAGAGGAAAAAGATCAATTAAAATTTTCTCTCTAACAGGCCAGGTCTTTGTAGCAGGCTTTACAGAACAACAGGTCAGTGCTCTCGCTCCCTCACAGTTTACACCCTACTCGAATCCTGATTTGCTGCCTATCTAAGGGATAACTGAGTTTAAGGATTTTTTTTTAACACCTGCATGTTAACCTCTTGAATGTTCTTAGCACCCTGTGCTGGGGCGGTTCCCTGCCTCACCAGGACTCCCGCTTAAGGTATTAGGAATATTTGAGACCTCTACCATGGAAACTCTTGTAATGAACACTGAATGGTCCTGCTTTTGATGCATTGCTTACATGTGGTCTGTAATGGCTTTCAGCATGTGGAGCTCTCCGCCTGCCTCCCCCCTGAGCGATATAGAATAAGATGGTCTCCCAGCAGAACCATAACCCTTCCCTTAGAGGTCTAGCTGGTGGTAAGCCAAGGCCAAGGTTGGGTCAGCAGATCTGTGTGGCCGTGATCACATTTACAGCGAAAACTGGTTTTGAGTTGTGAGAAAGTACATGGGCTAAAGCCATGCAACATGAGAAAAGTGAAATGATGGAGTACAGTTGTTGGTTGTATTGGTGATATTAGCAACTACAGGCTTCAAAAGAGGACTACTGACATGAAATGGTACGAAACACTAAAGAAAAAAAAAAAACAAACAGAACCAGAAACAACTCAATGATCAGCCTCTCCCAAGAAACCACAGAGGTCTACACTTGCCAAGCTAGTTGGTATCTGGCCAGCAGGTCAGTTACACGTACCCTAGCAGCACGTAGCCCTCGCTATCTACTGGGAGTGTCAGCAGAGAAGTGGTTGCTCTGTATTCTCAGAAATTATCTGTATCCAGCTTGCAAAGTCCCTTTGCACCTATCTGAACAGAAGTGACCCTGTGAGGCATGGTCACAGAGGGAACATTTCACAAGCTTTAAGGGAACCAAAGCAGGCAGCTGGTGTTTCTGATGGCACAGAAGTATTAAAAGGCTTATTTTCCAAGATGGTTTGTTAGTGAGAGCAACAGTAATTCTTGGAAATAGTTCCAGTGATGAGATCACTTCGCTTATGACTGTGTGCACTTCATTCCTACTCTGAAATCATCTGACTTCATGGAAAGGTCACTGGATCTTCTTGTGCCTGCCTGCTAGATTGAAAAAAGCTGTATTTGCACATATTTGCCTCCACAGAAATATCTGCAGAACTACGATCATCATGCCCCGGCTGCTTCACTAAACGTAAATGTGAGCTCCTCAAGACTGGCTGCAGAATGTGTGGTAATATTTTAACAGCTCCCGGATTGCTTTCCTCAGTCTTCTACTTTTGAAAAAGCTTTCTTGAAATGTGCACAGCAAAGCAGCTTGTAGTATTCCAATAGCATTTGTACCAGTGCTAAATGCAGGTTTAATAGAGCATAAACCACCATTGTCTGGATTTTGTCCTAACAGAGGTTACATTTTAATTACACAGATTCATAAATAAGTTTTTATTTCCTTCCTTCTTCATAGGGCTTATTAATTTTTTTTTTATACAGTGATCGTCTAATATTCTTATAGATTTCATATCTCATATTAACTGTAATGGGTGTGTTTAGAGTCCAACATTGTTCCACAGAGTAAGCGTAGACTTCAAAATCTGATCAAGACACTAAGTAAAAATGTAGACCGTTACCCTGAGCAGGTGTCTTTTTCAATTTAAAGTTAGCTTTGGTTTGTGCCATAAACCCACAGCAGATGCACTAGTACAGACAAATATCATAGGTTGGAAAGCAGCCTGTACTTCAGCCTAAGCAATTTTATACTCTTTTAGTATGTATGGGACATTCTGTCCAAGAATTTATGTATTCACACACAGAGTCACGGTATGTTCGTACAGAATGAGCGACGAAGCAGAAAGACACATTTTGATTTGGCTCATTTAATTACCCCCATGGTGGGCATTTGGCTATTACTTTTGGCTAATCAGCCTCTCTTGAATGCTCTCTCTTTTCCATGCAGTGTGACCCTTCATGTAAAACACACCGTTTATGGAAGAACAAGTCAGCTGTGCAAGACTGACTACTGGGATAATCAAAAATAGGAAACTTTTTAATCTGTCAAATTGTTGACAGCAATTGTCTAAATGGGTAAATTACAATTCTTTTGGTAATTCATATTAGTTTGGCCTAGAGCAATGCAGATGTTTTGCTGTTGTGAAAAGCAGACACTTGGAGATGGGAACAATGGGCACAAATTAATTGTCATTTCAAGTGAAAAGCATACTTGGGAAACATATCAAACATTTAACTAACACCACCCAACAAAGCATGAAATCCCTCATGCCAATGTTATTCCTACTGCATATGCCCTCAGCCTAATATAATACTGTTGCCATATTTTCTTCATCTTGTTATTACCTTTATGCCTTCTCCCAGATAATAGCTTTATCATTGTTTTACGTTCTGATTAGCTGGTCATTTAGCAGACCTGCAAGAGAAGGCAAGCTAATCAGATGGTGAAACCTCCAGCTTCCACCCTGAGCCATGATAACGTGCTTTGATCTCCCACAGATGACTGCAGGCAGTGGGATGATAAAGGCTTCCAACTTCCTTTTCTTGTTAATCATGGTTGCAAGTAGGAGATCCAATCTTTGCAACAGTAATTCTAATTGAAGTATGAATTTTTCCAAATTAGAAAGTTCCTTATGAAAGCTCTGCTTTAATGAGAGTATAGCATCAACATATAATGAATTTACATGTCAGGGGAACACACACACAGGACTAGAGAAAAACTGAATTGTTGGTTCAGATGATTATAGCTGTGCAGACATTTTGCTGATTCAGGAGATAACCTCCAGCCAATCTGTCTTTGTTTTCATGAATGAGCTTGCATAAGTTTGTAAAGAATTAAGTACTAGTGATTTCACAATTAAAAACAGAACAAAAACTCTGGCAGTCAGTGGGAAATTACAATCAACTCTCAGAAGTCTTCTTCAAATCTCTGGTAGCTGAATATTTTGGGCAGATAAAATGTACATATGCTGTAGCGCAGCACGACAGAGGTATGCCAGAGTGGGCTGGCATGAACCACAAGAAATCCAGGATGCTTCCAGTGGCAAGTAAAGGGGGATGTGAGCCAGGGGATAGAAATATAATCTGTTGACATTGTTTTCAGATTAAAACCACTTAGAAAAAAAATAATCTCCTTCTGAGTAAATATATTAATTTTCCTGTAGTTTTAAAAGAGAATTACAGAAGGTGTGCTGCTTTCCACCACCTAGACATGTCCTGAAACTCCATTGAAAACCTTAACCTGAAATGATTAGTACTGAGCACCACTTATTTACCTGACTCATTTTTATTCATGAGTTTTCTGGTATATTCCTTGGAGATGGCTGTGATAATAAAGAGAAAAAAATATTCCTAGGTTAGTTCAAAAATAGGACTTGAGAGGATAATGTACTGTCAAAGTATCATGACAGAGTGATTGTGCATTTTTCCCCTAAATATTTTGTGCTACCACTTCCAAATCTTTTTCTCTTTTCTCTGCATGGTGACACCTTGCACCACCTCCTTAGCCCTGCAGAAAAACCTTCTGAGAAGTTCCCTCCCATTCCCCCCCCAAGACACATTTGATGCTCTTTGATATCACTGTTTCTGATTTTTTTTGTGCTCCTAACAGACAATTATAGCACAACAGTGCTTCTCTCTATTAATGTTATTCAACAGGTGCTGAGATAATTTCTTCTTTTTGTTAGAAACTGGAGGGAATTTACTGTGATAGAAATACAAGAGTGGTGTCTTTGTTTTCCCCTCATCTTTTATTCCTGTCTGCATGGACCTCTTTTAGAGTCTTCCTGGCAAGCTTTTCTGGTGGAACAGCTCCATATTGCCACTGTTTCCCCGCATTGCTTTCTTCTGGCAATGTCATTATTTGTTTGGCCACAGCTGAAGCTGAGCTGTGGTATGACCTGTGTGAAAAACTGATTTTTAACAAGAGACTTTGTGCGTTTTCAGTATAGCTTCGGCTTCGTGCTTGATCCTGGTGCTCAAGGTGCAAAAGAGAAGTAACAGGCAAGATGAAGCATGATGAAGTACAGATGAAATAACAGTAGGTGGGATCCATGTGTTGCTACTGCACCTTTGGTGTAAAGCCAGAGCTGCACAGTGATGTTGAGTTAGGGAGTAAAAATAAAACCCTATATACTGCACCACCCTCGTGATCAGCGCACTCCTCGGCAAGAACTAGCTTTTCCTAAAATGGAAGTAATGATTCAACTACCTGAACACCAAAATAGGAGTTGTCTAGTAAACCAAATTAAAGCAAGGGAAGAGAGAGAGAGATCTAATTATTACACATATAAATCTTGGTTTCAACAGCCCAGATTTGGAAGATCAATTGTGAGTGCGAATGGCTGTGAGCTGCAGGTCTAATTTAGTAATAGTACAAACTAGTTAAAAGAAAAAAATACAAAGCAGATGAATCACTCTCCTCCATGTATGAAAGTACATTTAATGTTACAGTGAAATGATTGCTTTATTATAACACTAAATCATTTTCCTTTAACTAAAAAAATAAATCTTCCATGTTATTTTATGCAAGTTATTAAGCAACAGTGATTGGAAACCACAGAAGTGTGAGAAATTTACTCTTAGTTTCTTAAGCTTTCCTAAGACTTATAACAGATGTAATATTATGACTATGCCAGTTTATTTTAAAATGAATCATGTTGTAAGTGATTTCATAGCTCAAAAGGTAAAAGGATTGTCTGTGTAGGTGTCAAACACCCGAGCTGCTAGAGATGCGTGTGGTACATACGGAACTTGTTACAGGAGTGAGTTTTGTATGGATATAACAGGGCATGAAGTCTTTCATACACCTGGAGGACAAAAACGTTGCCTTTATTGTGTAACCAAAAGTACTTGATACATGGTTCAAAAACATTGTGTTATACAGGAGCAGAATATTTCAATTATGTGCCAAACAGGAGGCTTTGACGTAGGAAAGGAAACTTCAGTCAGTTCAAATTAGCAGCCTTCACTATTTTAAAGATATGATAATAGAATGACTGAACTGATGCATGGCAAATACTAACCCTTAAACTGTTTGTGGAAGGGGAGCAGAGAAATCAATGTATGTTTCACTGTTGGTTGTCGATATTTAGGCAGATGGGCCTGTTCTGTGGCTACACAGGTCCAAGACATTCATTGGTTAAAGCACATCCTATTGCCATTTTGATTTATCAGTAGTTCATTACGCATGGCTACTTACATAACTCAATTTTAAAAGTTAAGACAATGAGAATGAAAGCAAAATAAGGAAATTCAGAATGAAATTCAGAAAATGTCATTTCACTTTTTGCGTGCAGTAGTTTTCACCCACTGATTATTTTTTTTCCCCTCAAACTAAGTGATTTTGACAAAAACCTTCACTTTTTCCTAAGGAAAAAAAAAAGCCCAACCCCATCTTTTGAAAACAAGTTTTCTCTAGTTTAGAATTATGTCCAGAAAAGGAAAGCATTCAGCATTACCTTGTCTCTTACAGCTTAACAGTCCAGAGGATTAGCCCTGTAGTATGAATTTTTGGTCCCATTTAAATGAACGGTGAAATCAATACTAAAATTGTATCCATTAAGAGTGATTAATAGAAAACTAGCAGAGTGTATCAACAAGGATGTTCCTCTTCATGATGAAATGTAGAAGGCTGAGGATCTTAATGCCCAGAGACAAGTAGTAAATACAGTCCTTTCTAAATGCATTGGAAAAGATAATCTTCCAGCTGTATAACAAAGTGATCTGTAATTCTTATTGGTCCAATTACAGAAAGCTTTCACTAATCCTATTACTTCTTGTTCATGAACTATTCATCCAAAATCTGTAAAGAATCATATTTTTTTAAAAAAAAGTGCAGTTCCTATGAACACTGGCATTTCCTCGATGGCTTATTGTACGGCATTTGAAGACCCCAGGGAAGAGAACATAATTGAATATCCAAGGGGCATGGTTTTTGACACGCTGCTGCTGGAACTGTCTCAACAGATGACAATTGTAACAATAAACAAAAGATGCATTTCATTTAGACGTGACAGATATTGTCAGAACTAGAGCAAAACAGCTGGAGAAAGAATAAAGCTGCAAGAATAAGCAGGAACAGCAGATGCATGCATAGGTATTTAAGCAGCAAATTTCTTTTCAAACAAAGGGACAGATGATATAAACAGGAATTATATATGCCTGACTTAGACACACACCCCACCACACACTCCAATGTAACCTCAAGATCTATCTTGTGGTTGCTGAATTTTCCTTTTTCTTAAATGAAAAAAAGGTGTGATCTGCAAACAGTAATAATAATAATATATTCTGGCCTTACAATGTTTTTCAGCTAATCTGATCTCCTGAGTAATGCGGGGCAAAATTTTGTCTAGTAGGGGTCTGAGTCAAGCCAAGTAACTTATGTTTAGCTAGCTTTCACCCTCCAGAGAAGCATTCAGGACTGTCTGGAAATTATTTGTTTTAACGATTTTGCAGCTTTCTCCAGTGATTTCTTTCTAATTGGTAGTCACCCTTATTGCAAATGTTTGCAAAGTTTTGCCCTCTTTTTAATTTGAAGTTTTCTAGCTTTTGTTTCTAGCTATCAGTTCTTACTCTGCCTTTTCTAAGCAGAATTAATGAAACTAAAAATATGGTAAAGATGAAAGCAATATCTAGAACCACCCCCCCCCCCCCCCCCCTTTTCCAATATTCAGTTCTAAATAAATTCACTGATTGCTTCAAGGCTTAATTCCATTATATATGGATGTAATACCAAAAATGAAAATCCAGTTGGTTTCATATTACTAAACAGTCTCTCACTTACCAGGAATATGATGTATAAAATTCTGCAGGCGGGTCTGAAACTGGATCTCAAGTTCTTTAATTAAAAAAAAAGAATTGATAGAAATGTTGGGGAATTATGAGTTCTATCAATTATATTACCTCTGAAAGAATGGTGATTTTGTAGAAGAGGGGAGAGCCAGAAAAATATGGTCCCCATTTCTCATTAGGTAACATGGGGTTTATACATATAAAATTGATGGAGAATCACAAATCATAAGATACTGAATGGTGTATTGGGGAAAAAAAAAATTCTTCCATCTATATCATCCCTCTGATAAAAATTCTGTTACCAGCTGAATGGCAAATGAATGCTTTGAGATTAGAAAATTGATTAGAAAATTGATTTGTCCTATACGTATTTTGGGCTAGATCCAAAAAGAGATTTAATCACTTCACTGAACTTGTGCTGGCCCCATTTACCCTCAGATAATATACCTAGTGCTGCTCACACATGCACATTAATCAGCTCTGAAGCATTTGGGTACCTTAGTTCACATTACTAAGCAGTGAAAGCATCTCTCCATTTTTACTGTCATTACACAAATTCATCATACAGTGTTCTGCCTCTTTCCAAATCCCCAGGGAGCTCCAATGTGCTCCTAGCCAAGGCACTGCACTTTCCCAAGAGCAGGAGCAGCCCCAGGGAAAGCACTACCACACATTTACAGCAGAGATCTTGGCTCTGCTAAGTACAGGGGAGAATAACTATCCCCAAGGGCCATACCAGCAATAACTCTCTGCTGGGTTGTTGCTTTCTAGCCTTACCCACCCTCATTTCCACCATTTTTCCAGGAGGCAGTAGGAACCACAGACACAGCATCAGTTACAGAACTAAAACTCCAAAACATCTTCCTCACACTGCCTGCAGCCCCATCTTACTGACTCCCTACACTCTAGCTAGGAAAGCTTCGTCTTCAGTTATCACACTTAGTCTAAGTCATAACGATGGGCTTTTATCCTGCTGGCTTTTTAGTGTGCATCCCTAATGCTGACGGCCGAGGATGGGTATGGAACCCGCTGGGGATCACAAGCAGGAACAGCTGGATGAGGGAAGGTGGCAATGCCACCAGCAGCAGTAGGGAGGCAGAAGGGCACGAGATGAGTGATGTGGTGACTAGGGACTCACAAAGCTAGGAATAGCATTGCCTCCCCCTCCCCTTGTAAAGTTGCAATAATTCTATTATCACCCTGAAGAAGGTCTTCAAACCTTGCTGGAGGAGCAGTCTCCAGGGAAGATGGGTGGAGCTAACAGGCCACTCAATTAACCCAAACAGCACAGCTGTTTGGCATCTCTTTGTGGCAGGCATCAAAGTAACACATTTTCATGACTCACCATCAGGCACTTCCCTAATGAAGATGAGCAAGGAAGGAATGCAAGGTAGGAAACAAACATCACAGATGCACTACTGTGGCTGAGAATGACAGTGGCGTAAGTTCACTTATTATTGCTAGTTGCCTTGCGCATCTTGTGCTCATTTGAACCCAGCACAAAAAGAACAGCTTGTACAGGTGCGTCTTAATCCACAAGATAATTCAAGGAGTGCTGGTCAATGTAAGCAGTAGGTTTCCTCCAAACACACTGCTAGCCAAGCTGGGCTGCTATGTTTGTGTGTGTTGCTGCTACAGTGCCTTGTTTTGTTCATGGGTTGGTTGTTGGTTTGCTGGTTTCTTTGTGGTTGTGATGATGGATACACAAGGGTTATAAACTATCTTCTTTGTGCTTGATAGCAAGAATTGCAGTCCAAAAGCTTTTTAAAAAAATATGCATGGTTAGCATTAGGAAAGGAACCTGAAGAGACTATCTAGTCCTTTCTCCTACGCCAAGGTCTGATTAAGTCTGACCTGAACTATTAGTTAATTTTTCTTTAGAAAATCTTCTGAGGGAGGCAGTCTCCACAGTTATGTCTGCTAAATCTATTCTGGTGGTTTACTATTTTCATGATTAGGAAGTTGTTTTTTACAATCACTACTCTAAATCTCCCTTGTAATGTAAGCTTGCTGCTTCTTAACACTTACGAGCTCTGAACTTGGAGAACCAATTGTCCTCTGGTTTGCTGCAGTTGTTTTTTGTATTTGAACACTGCCATTACAGCTCCACTCAGTTGTTTCTTCTTTGACCAAAAAGTCCCAATTCCTGCCTGGAACAATGCTGCATTTTAAGGTACATTTGTTGGCAGGGATCAAACCACAAGAGATCGTCGTGACTGAGATGCACCTTCCCCTCAGTGAGTTTCAATTATCAATAGCCCTGCTAGAAAAGAGCTTGCCAGGGCAAGAGTAATGCAAATGTTGCGCGAGTATTTTGTAGCATATAACAGCGTTCAACAAAAATTAACCTAAAAACCTACAGAGCTGGACAGAGAATTGTCTCCTTGATCCCTGTTATTTTCCACCACCTCCAGAATTCTCTAGGGGAGGTTAAAATCTTTCTATGTGCGATAAGACAATTTCTGTATAGGCTCTCAGTGAGACTAAAGCTCTGGCATTTAGCTAGGGTTTTGAAAATGTCATCCTTGTCTTTATATTTCTGATTCTTGCTTGTGAAAGGTGCTAATGGTATTACTCGATTTCCTGGAGATGTAGAGCAGTCAGACTGGGCAGACGATCAGGCATTGTGGCAGGAAGGGATGCTAAAGGCCTGATCCTACATCACTAGCCTTGGCAAAAGCAGAATGCCAGCAACATTATGTTCAAATTGTTTTGGACCTTGGCAAGGCTGGGTTTAGCGTTCTTACTTTTTAACTATCTGCAAAGCCAAAACTGTAAAAAAAGGAATAAAGAAGTCAAGAATGGAGGGAAAACCTGTGAAAAGTGGAACCTGATGCAATGGCATTCCGGCAGCTATGAGTGGTTCCTTTTTATATTGTGTTAATTTTGACAATGAACGAATACCCAAAGGTCTGTGGGCTTGTATCGTTAGCCTCATTAGTTTGCAAAATTCGACATGAAATCTTGTATGTCATCTCAGATTTGGGATTTGCCTACTTCTAGATGCCTTGGAATAGACTAGATGCTGTAGGAATCTTCAAGTTTAGCTGTAACTACCTCAAGCAGCACTCAAAATTTTAAAATTATGACAATTGCGAAAGGCAGCAGGACCTCCTGCTGTCTGTGTTTTGGTAACAGATCCCCTTACTCCACATTTCAAAGGGGCAGTCTCCTTTTTGTGTGCGTGTTTGCGCTCACTGACTCTTTCCGATCAGTCCCTGGTCCATCCTGCGGACACTGCTGACACCGGGCTGCAGGCTCCTGCCCACCTTGGGAGGATGAGCACGCTGGAGGCACCCAAAGGCACAATAGATTTCTGGATTCTGAAACTGCCATTGATGTCCCTAGCGGGGGGACCTTTCTGGGAGGTGCAATGTGAAGCCATTGTCAGTAAAACCTCCACCGTTTCTGTGAAAACAATCACAGGAATAATCGCTACAACTGGAGTCCATGGAGAGATATGTTTATTTTTATATAAGAAGGCCTCAGTTCATTCACAAATTAGGTTCAATCCTATTCTGTCAGTGTATTGCAGGACAGTAAAATCTAAGCAGAGTGGCAGTAAATTCTCTTTAATATATGTGTATTTATTTAGCTTTAAGTACCTTCATTGTTCCTGGTTTCATAACCTCCCTTAGCTGCTTATTCTAACGGTTATAAAATTTTTTCTCTTGTTTAACCTAAATTTTCACAACTGCAGTTTAAGCTCATTACTGCTTGCTCTATCTTCGGTGCTAATGAGAAAATTTTTTATCTTGGTCATCTTTAAAGCATCTTTTTGTCCATTAGTAAAATATTAATGTCTTCTCTCAGTTTTCCTCTCCTTTGCTGAAAATCATCAGTCCTTGGCATTGCTGGGCCTTTTCCAGGTACTTTGTTTCTCTATTTGAAGTCTTTAATTTGTCTCTCTTTAAGCAAAGTACCCCAATTGTAAGTGCAGTACTCCTAACTGAAAGCCCATCAGCCCTCCCTTGGTTTATAGGCACTACTTCTCCAGGCAGCAAAGCAGAGCTCTTACATCTCGTGTGACAGTGGTAACCTGCCCGTAGATGTCCACTGGGGTAATGACATCCTACCATGGTACGGTTTGCCATCTGCTGACCGGAAAGTGCTTAATATATGACCGGTTTTGATCACAAGTATTGATTGTTTTCTTGTTTCACTGGTTTTAGATTTCTGAGGTTGAAAGAGTAGAGATTTTGTCCAGAGCTCGAGGACATAAATGGGGCTGTCTTTAACTCCCTGAATATGGGCGAACTGGGCTCTGGAGCAGTGAAATACCTGGGGATGAGAACCCGACTCCTTCACTCCTGTGTGGTACACAAAGGACCTTGTGGTGACCCACTGACTGGCCGCAGGAGTTTTCTGGGGACCTGGCGTGGGGCTCTTTGGGGAGCAGGCAGGAGGACACGGGAGGTGAGCATCTGGGGCAGAGCCAAGAGGCGACTGAAGGAGCAGACTTGTGGCGGCTAGTACAGTGCATATCATCAAAACAGAGGAATAGAAACACCTATCACTTCTTTCAAGGTTGTCAAAATGACAGAAGAGACCATTACTAGAGCAGCCTGCAACTGGGAGAGCTTGCTTTCTTTTGAGGAGGAGTAAGGTGGGATGAGTAAGGTGGATTTTGTAAATGCATGCTGTTGGCCATGTTTCCATCTGGCATCACTCAGCTTTTATCTTCAGATATTTACACAAGCTGAAGACTTTGGACAGTGTATATGCCTGTTTGTACATGTACATATATTAGGTTCACATTACATGTCTTAATCATGCTGCTTAAGAGCTTCCTTTTGTAATATCTTCATTTCAACAGAATTTGTCATCTTGTCAGATTACTATCTGTACAGCAGTTGGTACTAAAAAGTGGCACTATGCTAAACTGTTAAGAGCTTCCATGGTGCTGTACCCTCTTTATAACCTGTCCCAGCCCCGGACTCTTGGCATATTATCTCTGCATACAATTTTCAGCTCATCGTGCTTTGCCCTTTGGGAAAGGACTGCTATCAGAACCAGAAATATAGCAGTGCAAGTTATTTATTTTCCATTCTTGGTAATGACTTGCTTTTAGTTAATGAATTGGAAAAAGTACATGAAATTAATGGAGCGAGCTGCTGTCTAACTGTAAAGCAGGGGATGCTGTTCCCAGCCCTGTGATTCCTCCCCAGGTAAAGGTCAGGGACGCACTGACTTTGGGTATGTTCTGCTTTGTACTCTGTTTCCCAGCTGAAAAATAGCACCATTAATCCCATCGCTTGAGGGATC
>NW_009597491.1:112278-112969 GCF_000690535.1 Cariama cristata
GAAGAGATTTGCAAAGGTAAAGAGAGCAATCAGGCATTTAGCATCTATTGCAAACTAACAGGTGCCTAATTCACATTTGTCCTTTAAAGAAACCCTCTCTTAATTACTATCATAGTGCTTGGTAATCCTGGGATAAAGCTTCTGTTTATCAAAGGATAAACCAGAATTACGAATCCTGGCTCTAGGAGCTGCTGGGCAGCCAAGTGTGTACATTTTTTGACTAGGACACTTCAGATCTGCTTCTGTTCACAGCTCTGCTAATAACCCACTACGGGGCATGGAGGAAGCCACATTCCCTTCCTACAGCCGTCTAGTAATGGGCTTCTGACGAAGTAACAGCTGATATCAATATTGTGATATTGACCTTATCGAGTTCTATAGATAAAAACTGCTATTTAAAATTTAGCAGGTATTATGATTGTTTTCCTGAGCACAGTGAAATTACACTGTATTTGCAGTTATTTTATCAACTTTTGGCTTTACTAAAGCTTACTGTGTCCATTCAGGTCTTCTTAAGATGAGACTCCTGTGTATGGCTTATTTTGGCAACAGTTAAATAGAGATAGAAAAATTGTACTTTAGTAAGTCTTAGCCCTTTTTAGACAATTGCACCTACCTGTTCTACTTAGGATATGTGATTAGTTTGGGAATATGGTTGCAGATGTGATATGCAGAGGTAAGTGAGTTAAGG
>NW_009597491.1:113000-123280 GCF_000690535.1 Cariama cristata
GGGAAAGAGATTGTCTCTTGGCACAGGGCGTACCATACGAATCTGGGAAGCAATACTGTCAGCAAAGCCAGTGCCTGAGCAAGAAGCAGCATGCTGTGAAGTCCAAGTTCCCTCACGTGACTTTGATAATGTGCTGCTTCCCTAGCTGTATGGGTCTTCTCAAGAACAAATACTAGTGGGCAAGGATTAGTTTCAGGAAAAAGTGAAAAGGAAAAGAAGAAACTGCTCTGGAAGGCTTAGCTGAGAAAGAAGGTTCTTAGCAGACATAGAGTGTCTTCTAAAAACGGTTCTGTGAAGCTGGTTTGAAGTACATAAGTTGCCTGTGGAAACTAATGGTGTACCTGAAATCAGATATTAAAATATGGTGGTTTGGCTTTTTTTCTTCCCCACATTTTTTCCTTATTACTGCTGGATGGGCAGGAAAAACAACAACAAAGAAGACCTTCTGCAGTGTTTGAGAAATATGAAATGTCCATAATTTGGATACAAGTTACAACAAAAGCCCTTCCATATTGGAAAAAGATGGAGACCCAGCTACAAATCAGGAGTCAGGAAACATCTTTACCAGAATCTGCTACCAGGTTTTGAAGTGTCCCTTTGACCGGTGATACTGACTTCATTTGTGTCCTCTAGGTGCTCTATGTTACAGCCTCTCAAAGGGCCGTGCGGTCATGCCCTGGAAGTCGGACTGTTCCATCTTCCATGATTGCTTTAAATTTTTCTCTCTTTTAAAAGTTGCATTTCTAGTTTTCATTTGAATAAGTTTGGCTTGAATTTCAAAGCCTTTTGGCCTTTTTTGGAGAGCTCATTCCAGGTAAGTTCAACCTACAGCTGATTCAGAGTATGTCACAGCCTCCAAGAGCACTTTCCCCCAGTCTGTCCTCCTCCCCTTCTTAAATTGTTGTTGTTCTCCTGGATTTTGGCTGGGACATGTGAGAGTGCCCTAATCTCTGTTACTGTTTGTGGTACACTGCTCTGACACGCCGGAAAACAGGGTCAGCAAAAACTGGAAATCCAGCTTCCCAAAGGAAGTTTCACTTAGACAGAATTGTGAGAAAGAAAAGAGGAAAGAAAAGAGAAAATAAAAATCTGTAATACCAAGCCACACACATTCATCTTGTGTGTGTTCTGCCTTGCTGTTCCAAGTGACTATTTTCTAAGATCTTTCAAAGCATCAGGCTAAAAGAACAGGGTGCATTTGATGATGGATCATTTTGTACTAATGATGACATTACTTGGTGAGAGAGAACACTGTTGAAACTCTTCTCATTGACATTTAGCAATGTCTAATAAACAGGAGTTTATGGTGTGAAACACCACTTGTATTTGATATGACAATTGCAAGTGGGAGTTTGATCTTTCTTTAAGTCAATGAAAAAGCTATGATTAACTTAACTTAGACCCAGTACTATTTTTATTTACTTAAATGACTTTTTCTAGATAGCTTTTCATTAAGTATGCCTGGGAAGTGCATTGGAGAAAGAGCTCCAGCTCTGCAGAAACTGTTTTTCTGTTCCCCAGTGACACTGATTTTGACAGAAGACAGAAATAAATGTGGGAGCTGGCATTCAGAAGTGGGAAAAGCTGAATAACATCCACTCAAAGGTGACAGATTTGGGGAAGTTTTGCTTAAGGACACGTCTTATCTAGATCTACAGGGTATCGGAATTTGAGGTCTAGTCCACCTCCTGAGAATAACCATGCTCTGCTCTCTGCATGGGGAAAAGCTTAGTCTGTGTTTATCAGCAAAACGTCTTTTGTATGTCAAGTTTATTGCGGTACATGGAAGAAAAGCGATCACATCATACCTGTGCTCCCACCTGCCCTTTCCAAAGTACATTATGGGAGTCTCTGGGAGGCAGACAACATCTCAACTCCATTGTATTTTCAGAGGTCATATGTCTTCTTAACAGACTAGCAAGATATTTTATCACTAACTCTGTAATTTTTTTCTTCAGACCACACACTTGAAAAAGAAAGCTTCCAAAGCATCCAGTGGTAGCTGGAAATAAGTAAACACTGCCTGGAAATTGGAAAACTCAGCAATGGAAATGAATATTAATTGTCAGACTGATTAAATTATGAGGCAGGTATTGGCCATGTTAGCAGTGAATGTGTAGAGATGTGTGTTTTAGGGAAGAGTGATATAAAATATTTTGAAGTCTAAGTGAAGAATGCATCCCTATTGAGTGTAGCAGAGCTGTGATTTTTCCATAACACGTTAGCGTTCACCTTCTAAGTTTAAAGCTCTGGAGCAACAGATTGTCATTTCAGGAAATGTAGGATGGTAGAGAAGCTTGCAACAAAAAAAGAGTATGAGGTGGACCATGACAGGCATCTACTGTATATTAGGATCACTGTAAGTTAGTGTAGCAGTCAGCAAAGTTTTCCAGTATGATGTCATTATGTTTTGAAGAAGTACCCAATGTCCTTCCTTCCCACATATTTTAACATGCCTCCTTTCCACAGGTTGCTGGGTTTTTTTACCTCCCAGAATTTTAAATATATGACACTTTCTGTTTCAGCTTTTCTCTGAATTAAGTGACATTGACAACTGTGTCAACAAAATATTTCGGGAATGAATGGGCCCCTTGATTTAAAGAGGTTCATATTCGTATAACCTGAGAGGAAAAAAATGGGATAAAAATTATGGATATTTATGTGTCAGCAAAAGTAGGTCTGGAAGAATGGTTCAAAAACCTAAAGGTGCTTATCCAGGTGATTATGCAAGAAAAAAGCTTTAATAAAGGGATAAGATATGTAAGCTATCAAAACTGCCAGTAGCCAGTTGTGGGTCATCTTTTGTACCTAGAGCTTCACTTGGAGATTGAGAGTAGAACTTTTCAGACAGGAGAGAAAAGTGTAGGAGATTTCTTCTGATGAACTGCGGCATGTTTCTCACTGAGAGAAGAGTTACTAAGGCCTCTGTCAGGTTTCTGGTGGGGAGGAGTGAGGTGGTGACCCCCATTTTGGGATCCATGGCAGTTGGTCCTGGGCTCTGCTCGCTGCAAGGCAGGGCAATAACATCTCCTATGCAGGGTCCAGAGGGGCTGGCGAGGAGGCCTGGCATGTAGTTTTGGGTCCCACCACAGCATTGAGGTGACACCTGTGCAGCTCACAGGAGATCTGAGGCCTGGGAAGCCCAGGCAGTGACCCACACCCAGATGTAGAGCCACAGTCTGGGCTCAAGGAGGTGGCTGCAAAAAGGAGCAAGAGGGCAGCCACAAGCCAAAATTGTACCTTAGCCCTGGCTGAACAAAGTGTAGCAACTTGCTAGCCTTGTCTTTCCAGATTTGCTTTTAAAAAACCCCAAACTGGGTCTACTGGATCAGGCGTAGAACATCTGTTTTAGTAATATGTAACTTTTGGGGGGACTGTGTGCTAGTCACAGATTTTAGTTGTTTTATTTTTTTTGGTGAAAATACCAAGATATTTGAAGTTTTATACTGGAAACAAAAAGCTGTCTGTTTGTCTACTACCGAGATTTCTTAATTATTTAAGAGATGAAACACTCATTATCTAGCTTCCAGCTAACTGTTTTTTTCCATCACACTGCACCATTGACATGGTTACATAATATTAATAGATGCTTTACATAACATTTCTGAAATAGTAAAAATGAGCATATTTTACACTTGCCATCAGAGGTTTCAGTATGTCTAATAAATAATGATAATGGTGACCTGGAAAAATAAACTCTTCAGCAAAGTTTCTAATTTGTGGCTGGTTTAACGAATTGCAGTAGCACAGATTGTGTGTTTGATATACACTTCGAGTAAATTATCACATGCAAGAAACTGTCCATCATCTCTGTTTCTAATGCTACCTATTGTTTTTTGAGAGGAGCCATTTAAGTATTGATCTTATATTCATAGAAAGTTAACTAACTGGAGTGTGTCATGAAGTCCAAGAATGTCTTTTTAGATGAGGAATATACTGATACTTGTAACTGATGATGTGTGAATGTAAACTTGAGAGTTGACACCAAAATCGTACCACTTGCAGTTAGTCTTTCCATTGTAGTCACTTACTTAGGCCAAGTGAAAAAGATATTGCAAACATCACTGAAAGGAGACTAAATAATAGAAAAATATCTGGATGTTGGATGTGTACAATTAGAAATGTCAGATTCTTGATTATCATTTTGTCGTCAGCTGTCTATGAGAAAGATCCTCAAACCACCTGTTTCTATAGATTTTTTTCAAGATCTGAGTCACCAGTCAGCTACCTCTGCTTAGGATTAATTAGTGTCATTGCCTGCTATTTATATATTTTCAGTAATTTGAGATTTGCACTTTTTTCTGATTAGCTATTCACTCTGAGACAAATCAATATTCCTGAATAAATTCTAGATCCCTGTTGCAGCTGCTACTGTTCAGAATAGCTGATCTTCCTGCATGAGCAATGCAAAATGTCTTGTTGATCACATCGGTATAGATCAATACTTGCCAGAACTCTTTTCCTGGTGATGCATTTATTAGTATGAAACTCTATTAGCCACATAGCAGCTGTTTGCACATATTGCCAGTTTTAGGCATGGTAAGTAAATCAGCTTTAATAAAAGCTGAAAGGTCCCCATTATATCAAGACTGAGATAATTTTCTGCATTGGGGTCACAGTCCCGTGCTTCTGAATGGATGGACTCTCCAATGTGCTCTGTGTTAGGTTACACGTCTCTGCTGCTGTTATACAGCTTGGCATTAGATAGTGGGTATTAGTAGAATCTTCTCTCACATTTTCTTGCTATTCCATTGAAAATGAAGAATTTTCAGTATTATTAAGCATGGATACCTCAGCAGGGAGCCTCCTATTTGTACTAACTTTCTCATAATGCAAGCAATATTATACAGTCCATGAGACCAAGTTTGGGTTTTCATTGTCCATCCACTTTGAGAATAAGCCATATGTCATGATTTCCATAGGTAAAAACTGCATGCAAAACACTCATAAATATACATTTAGGATGTATATTTACACACTACATATTTAAACATCAGTAGAGATTGAATACTCTTAGCTACATTGAAATTCCAATGAATTCTGATAATGAACTTAAATGTGTCATCAATATGTTTTGCAAAAAAGGATTTTCTTGAGATCTCAGTGTTTGCCATTTTTGCATTGTAATGAAGAATTTTTTAAGAATAAAGGAAGATGAATAAAAACAAAGAAAGATGAAACAAAAATAATGTAAGGTACCCTCACACTGCAGGCTGGGGACTAAGGGACTCCTCAGAAATTATTTAATCTATGTTTCACATTACTCAGACCAGGGGCTTGAAGTTCAAACTCCCACACTGCAGCGATGATGTGGAGAAAGGGATAACCAGGATCCTGCATGCATGGGAGAGCAAAATTACTTTCTTGATATTCTAGACAATGGTTTTGTGCCCTGCGTGAGCCATCCTGGGCAGTGTAGCCTAGCTCTGCTCTTTGCTAACCAGTCCCACCTCAACTTGTTTTCTCCCTGACCCTTCCGTGGATCTGGGCCACTATTTTCTCCTCAGTCTCTCTGCAAAGCAAGGGTGCACAAGGGTTGGGGAGTCAGCCCTGCTGCCCCTCCTCTCCCTTCCTTCATGGATGCTCTTCCTCCTCCAAGCAGGAGGGGAGCAGGGCTGCTGTGTGGGGCTAATGGGCTCAGGGGGCTCAGAGGATGCTGTGCTGGTAGAGGGGCACCAAGGCCATGGCATGGGGTCTGCAGTGACAAATCCCTTCCAGAGAGGTCACATCTGGTAGGCAGAAGGCAAGGATAGTAGGGCTATGGGGATAGAAATGTTCTACCCATTGCCACTGTCTTCTGGAACAGCAATAGACTGTTGTCTAGAGGTTTAATAGCACTATACCTAGCAATGTGGTGCTTCTTGGTATTAGCCTCTTGAAAAAATACACCTATCATGATGTCCCCTGAAAATGGCCTAGTACTGATGCAAGTGATGTTATCAAAGTGGTTGAGGACCTGAACGTTTGCCCATCTTTCACATTTTTATGAGAAATTTTATTCTGTTCTTATTTTGTTGGCAAGCTTCTGACCAGTTTAGCATACAACCAACATTCAGATGGTGGATCCACACATCAGGAATCTTGCTTGGCATCTTGCTTTTCTCTATCCATTCAGAAAATACTTGATTTTATGTAAAGGTCTTAGGCTTCTATTTGCTCTGGTTTGGAAAATGCCAAGTCTCTTGATCTTTGGGTCTGGTTGCTGTGGGCTTCAGTGCCGCAGCAGTTTGCTGGATTAGGTTTTTGCTTGTCTGCCTGGAAACCAGAGTCAACCGTGGGGATATTGAAAACTGCTTTTCCACATGTTAAATACTCCATCTTGGCTAGTGATGCTTGCTACATATTGTTGTTAATTTAGTTTGGCCATTAGCTGGATGGTGCCAACATAGTTCGGGCAAGGAGCATCAGTGGAAAGGAGCAGTGCACTTTTTCACCTGTGCATGGAAAGCATCCCTTTCCCCCATGGAAAACCAGCTGGATTAGGGACATTCTTTCCTCCTGGGAGTCGGGCACCATGCTGCTTTGATGTCTGATTTGATAAGAAGGTGTTGTCTCAGGGCAAGGTAGTAGGGCATCAGGTCCCAGTAAGTTTGATATAAAACAGTGTGTAAGGGGGTGGTAGTTGCAAGCCAGACAATTAAGTGTTTAAGAGTTGAATAATGAAGGTGGGGGCAGTGATATGATAATGGGATTTGCATGTTTACATCCCTACCCACTGCTGGCGTGACAGCTTGTCCCAATGAATTCCCTTGTTGTAGCACAGTAAACTGTTTGTTTATTTTGCCCAAATTCTGTGTTTTCTTAAACAAGCTGTTGCCAAATTGTACATCTACTTGACAAATGCATGTTGTGATGACTCTTATTTAACATTTGCTGTTCCTCTGTGTATTTGAGTGTGTTATATAATTTACTAGTAAAGTATTTTTAATTTACTTTATAACCACTTCTATGTAAGGTATTGCCCAAGCCAGCTGCTAAATTCTAATTTTATATCTATGTTGACTTAATCTTTTCTTCAGGGAAGAAATTACTGTACATAATGATAGACAATTACTATAACATGCCCCTTTGCATGAATATCTCAACGGCTTTCTGTTTCTTTGTATCACATATTTTGCCTAAGCTTTTTATTTGGAATTTCTTCGCCTTGTGTCTATTCCCTGCTTTGTATTACTTGGCTGTCCAAGTGTTCTTATTTGACTGCTTTGCCCTTGCTGCCTGCAGATGAATGTGTTCCCTTCGTTCATGTGCTCCCTAATGTCTTGCTTCTGCGGAGCTGTCTGCTGCCTTTGTTGCTCTTAGTCTCATCTTCTAATTTTTATTTCCCTAACTCAACCATTAACTGACTTATCTGGGGGAATGTTTGAGTGAAGCAAGGTTGAAGCTAATATTCATCTGAATGCCATTACAGATTTGACATAAGTTAATTACTCTTATCTACTCTATTCACATTCTTGCATTTTCAAAAGGCTTTGGCTATTTATACAGTGACACCTATTGCTTATTCAGAAAAAAAAAGGTTTTTTCATTTTTAAAGACTAATATCTGATTTTAAACCAGTGTATAATGAAAACTATGACTTTGCTGACATCTAACTTTCTCTGCGTGGAGACTTGCTGACCCAAATGACTTATCAGCCTGCCGGCTCTATTCTTATCTACTGTCTTTGGGTAAAATTGTCAAGCTGAGTTAGGAGTCCAGTTCCTGTTCATTTTCATTTGAAGCTGGGAGGGGGAAATGTTGGAGACTTTTGAGAAGCAGCCATTTCTCAAGCTCTCAGTTCCTAGCTGACTGGTACAAAGTCATTTTTCAACATCTGTTGGGGTTTTGCAAATGAGAGGGATTGAAAAACAAAGCTGTTGCTGCCACGCAGGTTTGTGTACTATCACACTTGAAAGAAGCTGGGGTTGAGGGCTTCTCTTGCTCCTTCTGCTCCTCTCTCCTTTTTTGTTTCTTATTTCCCAGTGTGGCTACTTTATATTTGGACTACTGTTTGGCCACTTTCCTGATCTATGAAAGTACAATTTTTTGAAATCAATTTTCTGAGTCACATGGATGAAGGCTTCTACATTACCCCTACTCTGTCGTTCAAACCTGGTTGCCAATACCCTTCAGCCTTAATGACAATGCTCTAGGACAAATACAAGTAATTTATTTAATATAGCATTTATTGGGAGTGTGTTTTTGCCAAGACTAGTTCATCCTGGGTTTCATTGAGAGAGGCAGCCTATAGACTACTAGACAAGGCAATGAGCTGGCACTGGGCACCTTTGCTCTCCTCTCTCACTGGCCTGTGGTGCAACCTTGCCCTCTTCATCTTTGTTTCTTCTCTATCCTTTTGTCTGGTTTGTCTGTTTAGAAAACAAACTTTCTTTGTGTATCTAAGGTTCTTTTATGCTTCAGTTTTACATTGCTTACATCAATTATAATCACAGATGGAGCCTCCAGGTGTAGTTGTAATACAAATCTTTAAGAAGAATAATCTGGTTTGAATAATCTGGTAAGAATAATCAGCAAACAGCTGATTTGAATGTCTATTGCTTCTGAAGGAGAGGATAAGCCCCAGAAACAAGTAAGCAAGCACTGCATATAATGCCTCCAATTCTGTGGGGTTTTTAATCTGTTTGTTTTTTTTTTCTTCTCCACCGTAAGAATAAGAGAACCTCTTTGGGACCCTTATGAGGCAAAATTTTCTGTTCATCCCTTCTGTTTCACAGTCTATTCAACTCCACGCTCCAGCCAGACAAGATCTGAGGAGGATATTTTCAAGATCTCACCTCCTAAATTCCTGTTACAGTCAACAGCAGACCAGAGCTGGATTTTAATTGCTTTGAATTGCCCCCAGAGAGGATCTTGTTATGATGGGGGAAGCCAGGAGAGTTTGGCTCTGTAAGCTAGAGGTAGCTTTGGGAAATAACTTCTTAAGATTAAAGAACTATGTTTTCTTCAAAGTCTGTAAAGATTTTTTTTTTTTCTTGTCACTTTTATTAATGGGCAATCCCTAACCTGGAAACATGATTAAAGAAACAAGTTAAAGTTGAAATTAATGTTCACTCTCTTCCAGCTGCTGATCTAGGACTTACAAGTCAGTTCTTCCTTCTTACGTTACCTTGCTGTACACATTAGATCAGAGTGATAGCCTTTGCTTGCACTGACTTTACCACTATATAGGTGAGGTTTTTAACTGCCTCGTTCACCTGTGTTCATCTAGATCCTCTGGAGAGACTGATACAGCACTCTAAAGATAATAGAAAGCCTCCTGGTTCCTTCGCTGGCCTTTTGCTAAGGCACTCTTTAAATGAGATCAAGACTGAGGGATTTCATAAACCTCCAATGCCTCTTGCTTCAGCGTTGACTGTGTAATACCCTGCCCAGCGTTGTGCAGTTCTCTGCAAGCCTTTTTGTTTCCACACATACCCTTTCTTGTCTTTAGGAAACATTTATCACATGCAACACAAGTTGAATAAAGTCATCAATGCTGCACACAGAAAATCCCTTACTCATGGCCTGGAATACAAGGCAGAGGAGTTTGGGACGGGTGGCAGCAGGTTTCCTTGGGGCAGAGCTTACCCCAGCCTGACAGTCCTGCTCTGATGAAAGGGGAATTTGTTATGTTGCCACATCTTTATGTCTCATATACGATGCCCTTTGTTGGGTGGTATGTCTTCCCAGAGGAGGCGGTGAGGAGGCAGGCGGCGGCAGCAGCAGGAGCAGTGGTTTTCAACATGTGTCATCCTCAACTTATCATTAGGCTCAATTTATTTTTCCTTCTTATTATCTGGGTCTATCTGATGCTTGGTGAACCTTGGCCTCAAATGAATCAGCAGTGCAGCCAGAGCCCTGAGGGAGGACAGTTATATAAGTAAATATTGTTAAAATCTGTCTTGGAAGATAAACATAAATTGGAGGCAACATCCTGGATGAGTTTTTCAAACAACATGGCTACAAGACCTTTCTAACTGTACTGGCTCTTTCTCTACCAGTGTTTCACAGCTGTTTTAATTTTTCTTGCCTTTCTACTCCATTTATGCATTTCCATTTGAGATTATAAGATGGGAAGAAAGCCCTAGCCATGAATTTTAGGATCATGTCTGATGATAAAAGTCAGTTCTGTTTTAGAAGAAAGTAGATCTGAGAGCTCTGTTAATATGCTTTGCATAGAAGAAGGGCAGAACACTAGAATTTCGTATCCTAAAAATGCCAACACGCTGAGATTAAGAAAGCATGAAGAACTGAGGTTTTTGCTTTTGTCTATGGAGCCTAAATAAAGCCACACCCCA
>NW_009597491.1:123305-147093 GCF_000690535.1 Cariama cristata
TTCCAGTTGGGATTATATTATTTTCTAGATAAAAGAAAAACAATAAAAAAATATTAGGTTTAGTTGACCAAAATATTTTTGTTCTATCTCCTGGTATTTTGTTTAATGATCATTAATGAGATCCTTCAAAGACTAAACTTAGGCAAATTGTGAAACAAGGTCCTTTGTCAAGAAGTCTGAAAACGGAAACATTGAATTTCTCACTCCTTTTTCTCTTCCATCTGTGCCCATTCGTCCAAATGAAAGTCCTCCTTGGCTAGAAGCGTCTGTTGAGTTCAGAGAGAGCAAATCTGACAAACATCAGGCAGACTTTTCCTCAGGATCATGGAGCAACACGAATGGTCCCTGCCTTATCAGTAAGGAAAGAATCAAAAAGGGAATTTTTTAATCTGATGAGTTGGTCTTCCCTCTCTGTCAGACGGTCTTACTGTTTTGAAACCACTCTTTTAAAGCACTGAACACAGAGCCATCGGAGGCCAAAGGTCTCCCCGATCTGGTGAAGATGCTCCCACCTCTGTTTCCTCTGAGGCAGGAACAGGTCTGAGAAGGCAGTTGCCCTGTTTGGGGGCTTGGGCCTTGATTTGGCTCCTAGCTGTGCCGACGTGCACAGCGACTTGTTCTCCGGCTGACCTGTCTTTATTGAGTAGCTTATTTGTCTGTCTGGTGTGGCACAGATGGCAATGGATTCATGTTTTCAGATGCCGCCTGTATCTTAAAGGTGCAAATTTTATCAGACCCATGAGCCCTGTTTCCAGGGCTTCATTTTTAGCTCATTTTTTAGCTCATTTAGCTCATTTTAGCTCATTTACTCCCTCTGCCTTTCTCTGTGCTGTTTCACCTTTCCATAAAGCCTGCCTGCTCCTCTTGGGACAAATTTTTGGGAAGATGTAACTGGGGTATAAATAGCAGCACATGCTTGTCGAATGCCTCAGTTTGCCAGGCCTGCCTGCTTTCTGTGCAGAAACCCCTATTCCTGTATACTTGTTCACCTATAGAAAACCAAAAATGAACCTCCCTGCCGATTTTGTATTTCCCTGTTTTCTTCCTCCATGGGAGATGCAGCTGCTATAGCTTCTGGAAATCTGCCGTGGGAGTTGTTTCTGGCATGCAGACCATCACTGGTACGACCCCTGCTTCAAAACTGCCTTAAAAGTCTAGGGGCAAGGTCTCTGCATATCACTTTTTAGATTTCTTCCTTCTCTCGGGCTGGAGATGGAGATGGACCACCAGCATCACAAAGAGCATTTTAAACAATTTTAAACATGGTAGCACTTTGCTTTGGAAGAACTTTTTGCTCCGTTGACTGCATTATTACCAGAAGACTGCATGAATGCCCTTTGAAGTTTGATTAACAGCCCTTTTAATTTTACAGCACCGTTAATGTGAACAATAAACATTAATCTGTAGCTCTTTAGTGGGAGTATTTTCCCCCGAATGTTGTAAAGTTGGCGATTTCAGTTGGGTCTGGAGGAAGCTTCCTTTCTCTTTTCTAACATTCCCTGGTAGATTTTTTGAGTTGTTTTTGTCTGGTAGGTAGTTTGTGGTGCAAGGGCTTGCAGTGCTCTGTCTTGCAGTCTTTTGCAGGTTTGTCTGAAACACCCTGGTGCATTTACTGTGAGGCCTTGGTGTGTGTAACTTAGGACATGCTCGGCCTTTTTAATAAAAGAAGAAATGCCTTTCTCCCAATACATTTAAGAGAATGTGCTACATGCTTTTGTTTCTGCAGAGTTTACTGACACCAAGAATTCATGAAAGCTGGTGGCTTCCCAAGGGGTTTGTGTAAATATGTTTTATTTCAGCTCACAGGATTTTTCTCAATTGAAGCCAAACGTTTTGTGTTGTGCTTTCTCTTGGAAGAAAGCAGAAAGTAATGCTAGGAGATACCTCTTAATCACACCAGCAAAACACCACTGACAAATTATCTCAAAATGCTGAAGAGCCATAAGAAAGTGTTAATCAGATAATTGCTAACTGGATCCCAGCAGGCAGCTGTCATACCCATGGATCTTGTATAGGAAATGAGGAGAAAGAGAGATCTCAAACACAGACAGTGGTCACATCTGGAATTTGGCTATGGGACTGTATTCTTCCATAACAGACCAAATCAGCATCTTTGGATGTACAAAACAGGGGCTTTGAGAAGGACTGTAGGCTTGGGTAAGATAAAGGTAAAATTTATTGGACTGTCCTAAAAGCCTTTAGTCTTCTCTGCAGTATATACCATTTAATGTATTTCCCATCAGGGCAGGGACAGCAAGGCAAATTCAGGTCCTGGTGGTGCTAGCCTGGCGGGGAGCTGAACTGCTCCAAATTCACATCGCTCCTGCTATCATGAGAATCCCAGTCTCCATTTTGGATTGAAGAATTCATAAAATTGCAAATAAGTTTGTTAGAAAGGACCCTTTCTGTGGTTTAGCTGTCATTAATAATAGTTACTTCTTTTCCTAAGCAAAGATCCATGTAAAAAAGGCCTGCGTTTAGTCAGTCTCTACATTCATAGTCAAAGGCTAGACCTGGACAGCTTGTGATCTTGTGGTCCATCGAGTAAATGCGCACTCATGAAATGCTTAAATGCACATTTACAGAAGCTTAGACAGATTTGAATCCAGGAGAGCGCAGCGGCTCTGGAGGAAACGCTGCAGTCTCTTGTCAGGCTTCAGACAGCCCAGTGACACGTTACACACCTGCTCTGCACCGTGGCTTTCCAACAAGCATGTTCTCAGACAACAGCAAAACACTGTTTTTGAAGTGGCACCCAGCAGGCAAGTCTTTCAGCATTACCCTTTCATCTGCTTGTAGAAATGCCCCAAATTTTTCATTTTGAAACCCAGAGCAGACTTTCCAGGCTTAGGACCTCTGTCAAACATGGTCTGGGTTAGCTGAGTAAATGATGGTTGCACAAATGACTCCTCTGGCTTTCTCCTCTTTCTATATGAAACCAGATACAACAAAATGGCCTGAAATAGGCCTCAGAGTCTCGAGGACACCTCCACAAGAACCTCAAAATGCGTATCTATACCCACCAGAGTCAAACAACAAACACCCCTTATGTCACGTGGGTAAGAGTATTTGCACTTCTCCCTTTCCTCTTGTGCTGAAACATCCTCGGAGGCTTTGAGATAAATTGTTGCACCCCCTTGCATGCTAATAAGGGGCAGTAATCAAGAGGGATGACCTTGGTTTCAAGTAGAACCACTATTTAGAGATATGTTACTGCATGCTACTGTGGCATCATATTTACCCTCTGTTTATAGTGGACTTCAGTTAACTGGAAGGAAAAATATCCATGATTTATCAGTGGAAGAAATCAAGATTGCTTTCTTGACTTCAGTGAATAACTTAATATTCACCGGCTCATTTTCTACTTTAACTACTCTGTGTTATTGTACATGTACTGATAGGGATTGACTTATTGACAGAGCTATCCCACACACTTATTTCTCTAAAGAGTTTTAATAATTTTGTTTCAACAAACTTGTTTAGCATATTAATCTGTACTGTACAATACCTGTCACAATCCCTTGTCTCAAGAGGCAGTAAATAAGAAGATATGCCTTTTAAATGCAAACTAAAATCAGAGGTCAGAGAGGGCAAAGAGGTGCTAAAAGCTGTCTAGTCTGATTTTCTGTGACAGCACAAGATCGTTCCCTGAAAAACACACTGTGCATCTGTGGGTGTGGGTATGTATGTATTTACATTTGAACACAAAATACATGCATTTCCTCTTTCCATGGAGAATATTTTGTCCTACTCTTTTTAAAATGAACATTGACAAGAGATTGGTCCACAAAGAGAATCTACTGTTACTCATATTGCTAATGGCTGTCAATGTTAGCAGTAAAATAGAATGAATACATTAAAATTAATTATTCAGCAGCACCTGCTGGTGTCCTTAGAAATACTGCAGCACATTTCTGGTAAATGTTTCTTCATTACCCTAAATTTTTTGCTACCTAGCCTGTCAGTTGGGAGATTACAATATAAGGAAAGGAAAAAATATATTTTCTTTTAATAGCCATCAATTCTTTTTTATTAGGCTTACATCCCTCTCTAATGGAGCTCTGCCTCTCCAGGGAGCAGCAAAACAACCACAGAGGATCTTGGTCCAATCTGTGCAGTAACAATTAGAAGCACTTTAACTGTATATGCAGAGGGATGAAATTACATTATTCATGAAGTGATCCCTTGCAGCTGTCTGGCATTACCTCATCTTGCCTCATGGATTTGTCACTCACTCATTTTCAATAAGTGGCAGGTATTAGCAGCTCCATGGCCTCCTCCAATTGTCTTAGCTCACGCTCTAGAGTCAAGGAGGCACCACCAGTTTGAACAACAACTCAGAGTTTTAAAAATCACCTGTGATCCGTAGGTTGCTGTTACTTAGTTCTATTCTCTCACAGTCAAAATTTCCATTGACACCACTGAGGACAAGTAAGGCTGCTATTCCATTAGGTGCTTTCTTGCATTATTAGAGATCTTCTAACAGGGCCAGCTTGCCATGATGGTTTAAATTCTGATTTCGATGTTGCACAGCTGTGAAATGAAACATCTCAGCACCTCATCAAAAAGTAAGGAAGGGCTAAAGGACATGGTTTGGCTTACAGACCAATGCAAAGACATGAGTGAAAGTAGGTACTTCTTCTCTTTGAGCTTTCTGTGGTTTGCCAAAATAGGGGGTCAGGCTGATGATGTCATCGGCTGATGACAATAATGACATGGAGCTTTGGCTCCATGTACCTACTAAGTGGATAGAAGAGCCAAGCTGTCGTGGTAACAGACCTCTTGTTTTGCTCATTTGGTACTACTCCTTCCTTCCTCTTCTGTGGAGGGAGCAGAGCAAGGAAGGGACTCCATTTCCAGTTCATATTTGTGATACAAGTTGCCCTTTACCCCAACTGGAGTGCAGGGTATCAGGAATGGAAAGAGAGTTGCTGTTTCTCAGATAAATTATGACCTGTAAACTGCTCACTCAACTCTCCCTCCATCTCTAGATTAGTTAATCTCTGAAAAGGGCTACACTATCAGCATAACATTCTCCTCGATTTGTATGGGAGCAAGCCAGGATCATCCTCAGCAGGAGGACATGTGTATGATGCTATATATTATGTTGTCTCCCTGTTCTGCAGATATAAAAATGAGTGACTGCTTCTGTCAGTGTAACATATTTCTTTATTGCTGGTGGCTGGAAAAATGAATAAGCCTGTATTGTGTTGTTCCTTTGAGAAAAGTAATAGGATGGGTGTTAGCTCTAGCTTTCAGCCACACTTTGCTAATCCCATGTTGACAAACAGTTTATCTATCTTTGACCTTGAAGAAACTGAAGGTTGTAAAACAAGAAGACAAACCATTCAATTAGAGATAATAGGAAAAAATTCTATGGTACAGAATCCATTTTATGGCCTTGGTGACTTCTCAAAACAGAAAAATTCTACTTGTTTCAGTTGTTAAAGAATCCCAGATATCAAGCATGGAACAATTAAGATACTAGTTAAGGTCCTCTCTGAAATCTTTGAAGCCCTACTCTAAATTGTTTTTCCCATTGAAACTCAGCCAGACGATGAGACTAGACTTATTCCTTCCCATGCAGGCATCTAAGCTGTTACAGCACAATGTTTCCTGAGAAAAAACTGAATGCAGGAGCCACTAATTATTAGCCTTTCAGCCTGTTACAAAGCTCAGCTTTCTCTCTCTGTACCCTCTTCTTTCAGATTGTCATTAAGAATGAATTGTGCTGACAAGGGCATCCTCATTACGATGAGGCAAAGTTTCTTCACAAGGAAATGCCATTCGTTCCACAGAGACGGAAAGCAAATCTCATCCGACGACTAAATGACTGATCTGGAGAAGTTAAAAAGGAGGGAAATGATTGTATAGGTAATAGGGTTTCTAAAGAAATAAGGCAAGGAAAAACCCATATTATTAACGAATAGCAAAATATATGAATCGGGAGAAGAAATACTAATAGAAACTCAAGTATAAACATTGCAGTGAAACACTTCTGACTGTTTTCTCATCCTGTCTTTTCTGTAGCTGCCAGGCCTCTGCAGGATGAGGTCTAAGCACTCACCAAGTGTGAGCTAATTTGGGTAGGAGTCTGGAGCACTCACTTCTCTTTTAGTTGCACAGTAAAATAAGTATGTAAAGGAAAGGTGTGTTGAGCTTAGGGTAAAAAAAAGAATCTTGTTAGTCCAATTCCACCAGTCCTTTAGACTCAGCTCAAAATGAACTGCTTCAAATGTACTGCAGCTTTTCCCTTTTTCCCCTTGGCTCTCCAGTGCAGTTTGTGAGGCTCCAGGTCAGGCATCAAGATTGAAGAATTAGGGGGAATTTGAGAAGACAGCAGTGATTTAAGTACTAACAGAGTGGACCAACTTTTTCCTCCAGCCACCACACTGCCTCTGCTGTCTTGTCATACAGAGGGCAAACATTCCCCTGAGATTTATCACCCTGCTAATTAAACAGCAGCTGCAACCCTCCATGTAATTTCATCTGCTAGTGGCATGTGCGCTGTTTGGAGAGCTGCAAATTCCCTAGTCATCAAGTTTACCAGGGTGTGAATTTGCTCCCTCTGATGCTAAGAGCAATGCATATACAAATCACACCCACCAAAGCCAGGTGCATTTACCTCAGCATTCTGGTGAACCTGAACTGTGCATGTGATTTGTTTTGCTTAAGGCAAATAAGTAATTATTGTACAGGGCTCACATACCAGCTGCTGCATAAACATGGATCACATAGTTGCAAATAATTTTATTGATATTGATAGGTTTCCAGATTTAGTTATTTGGAAGTTTTGCTACATAAAATATATTCCGGGTAATATGACTACAGGTAATACTTGGACTAGAGCTAGTAAGCTGTTTTCCCTCTCTGGATATTTAAGGAACACTCCAAATTCAAATATATCCATTATAAGGTTTATTAAATGTCTGGTATTTTGCTTCCCTATCGTCATTTTCATTTTTTTCATAATTTAGTATATTAAGCTAAATTCATTTCAGTCCTGGTCCTTGGTGATAGACATCCAAATTAGAATGACATTATTCTAAATTCAGCTGCACTCATATCTAAGCTGTGCAATGCAAGGCAGCGCAGAGATAATGAAGTCACTTGTGAATGAATATGGTCACACCAGTATGACAATTTTCCTCAGCGAAGTGGCTGAGTTACTTGACTAATTAGCGTAGGCACAGCACCACAGTAAGGTGCCCATATGTCCCTCCAGGGCCATTGCCAGTGCCTCTGTACCCAAATACACAACACGGCTGGGATCAGGTTTGCAAAGTGCCATCACATATAGATGTATATCATTCCCATAGATGCTGAAAAGCTGGAGACAGCTTCATAAAACAATGACAGAGCGCCTTTAGGACTTGAAAATCTGCATTATACCTGAGATTTAGAAATTCCTTTGATGTAGCTCATCAGAGAGAGCATGAGGATATAAGCCGGTTGTGGTCTGAAACAAAAATATTTTTCTTTAGATAAATTATGGAAAAATTAAGGTCCAGGTAAAGGTAAGAGGGGATTCACCTCTCCAGTTGTAGATTTCTACAGTGCAGAAATATACTTGAGGCTATATAACTTGGAGTTCAGGTATAGAGATAATATAACTCAGAAAATATACCTCTAGTACATATACCTGAACCAGACGTCGTTTTAGCCTTCGGGAGAAAAAGAAGTATCTGTATAGATCACTCTTCAGCTGATCTAAAATAGGTTTAGAAGGGAGCTCGTCTGAGGGGTTTTCCATACGCTAGGATTTTCCACACGGTACGCAGTATGGAAGAGAAACACACAAGATTGGTGCAAAGGGAATTCTAAGTGTCACAATTATATACTAAGTGCAGATATTATTTTACTAAATGAGAAACCAAAACTGAAATGTCAACGCATATGAGTGCAGGTCTTACCCAGCACCAGTTTCCACTCTGGTGCTTTCATACGTGCCAAGAGGAAGGCAGAGCTAGTAAAAATGTTTAGCAGATCCGTCTTGGTGTTGCTCTGTAATAGTAAGACACATGTTGTAGTTTCACGGGATATTGATTGGAGGTTAGTGAGCCACTGTGCCTCAGACTATGAACTCCTATGTTTGAGTTATTAAAGGGTTATACTGGGCAACATTATTTTACCATCTGGCCATCCATCCTCCTGCATTGCTCAGAATTTTGTTTAAATGCCATGCAAAATACATGCCCTCTGCTTAAACCCTTTGGTTAAAACAACAAGCAAAAGTATTAATCATAATGATAAAAAACTAGATTTCTGTACAAAAACGTTGGTGATAGTTGTCAGAGCAATAAACTTTTAACTGAACCTTTTTCTCAATTGCTTGTCTTCCACCATTGTGTAAACACATTTGATAGTCTCATTTTCACTCAATATGTCCAAGCACAGGGGTTTTCTTTCTGGCAGCATAAACACAGACAAGTCTCTGGCGGAGATTTAAAAGCTGATATGTTCCATATATCCAAAGTGCAGCCTGGCTTCTGCATGCCTGTCAATAGCACTTACTTCCCTTCAGCTTCACGTCCGGGCTGCTCAAACGGTGCGGTGACAACACAGGGAGACAGACTGGGACTAAGGATCACAATGCAGCATGATAGATTGCCCTTTCCTTTAGAGTCGAAGAAAATGCACTAATGCAACCTGGGATGCCAAATAGGCACTTGTGTTGCAGGGTCTTCATTTAAAATCTTTTGGGTCTGGCATCCTGACCCCATGTTGGGGTGCGTGAGAGCATTTGCTAGCAAGGAATGCTGGAGCAGCTCAGAGAAGTTTGTGTGTTTCTTTCCCATTTAGCTCATCTATGCAAAATTTCATAGGGCCTTTTTCAATGGGTACACGTCACAACTGCCCGCTGGTTTGCTTGTGTTCTAAAAATTGCATTCGAGCTCAGGCACAGCATTTAGACAATGTGGATTCTCCCTATGGATCAATCTGAAAGTAAAAAGAGGATGTCTAATCTATTGGAGAGAAAGGAAATTTTTAATGGCTTTCCAAGCTATAAATCTAAGGGGGTGAAAGCTTTGTTCCAGTCACTTTTGAAGAAGTCTCAGACTTTATGACCTCTGTGCCTTTGTATTGGAAATTGTTTTGAATGTGTGGCCGATCTCCTGAATCTGTGAGGAGAACAAGAAGGTTGGGGGTTTGCCAAATCTCAGCTATACAGATCAATAGTATCTATTTGGTGCTGTTCTGTGGGATTATTTTTTCCAGCTTGTGGACTGCTTTATTAGTCTGATGGATGCAGTGTGAGACTCGCAGATGAGGAAAAGTAAGATAGCTGCCAGCTCTCTCTTCTGAAGCATTTGTGTAACTTGGAAGCTGCTGCGATGACTGATGTACATGACCTGCAGTGGAACAGTATCTTCCTTGTTATTGACTAGCAAGACCACTGACATTTGTTGGTTTCTAGAGTGGCTGCCCTTTAAGGTCTGTATTTTCTAAAGTTACCAAAAGTTACTATGTATGGCATCTGACTTGAATCAAGCTTTATCCAAGGGACATTTTTTGTGGGAAGAACACGCTAGCAAGCTTTAGTCCATTTTGTGAAAGCGTAGGGTCAACTGTTTGCTTAAGGTAGGGTTTTGAAAGGTTGATGAAGGAATGGTGATGTTGAAATTCAGTAGGACTTGGATACCAAATTCCAGTAGGTTCATTTGAAATTCCAACTCCAGTAACTTGGCAAGAGGTAATGGGCTTCTGTTTACTCTAGTGGTAGTTGTATCACTGGGAAGGCCCCAGTTCAGGACAGAAGCAAGCATACGCTTAACTGCACATAAGTATCCATTTTCACTTCATTAACTAACTATGTGTGCAAGAGCTTTCTCAATAGAAATTCTTTCTTTAATGGGGTTTTGGTTTAGGACTTCTTGGCAAATCTGCAAAATATGAATATTGCTTAACTTACGGAGGTGTCATAAGGCTTATTTAATGAAGAATAAATATCTGCTGTGTTAGAAAAACCTGCAGAAGAATTCTAGTTTTAGAGTTTGTTTTCTATATGATCAAAGTATACTGTATAAATTGCAGGTTTTCTGTAGATCCTATTATTTTTATTAACTGTGCTTTTTTTGACCATATCTTTAGAAATAGTTCTACCCAAAATGCCACTTGCATGTGGTTTTTTTCCAATTTTTCCACAATCATTAGGATCAGAACAATCTGAATGTTTTAGTTATGAACAAAAACCAAAATGCAGTGGCAGAGAACAACTGTCCACTTTTTTCTTGTTATACGAGAAACAGAGTGCACCCAATGAATGCATGGTGTTGCCAGTTTAAAACAAATATATTTTTCACAGAGCTTGCAGTTAAACTACCGACCTCACCGTTGCAGGATGTTGGGAGGCCAAAAGTCTAAAGAAGTTCAGAAAGGAGCCAGACAGAGTCACAGAAGAAAGATCTGCAAGCAGCTATTAAACACAGCCATAGCACGATCCTAAATTACTGACTGCCAGAATTTGGGAATATATATTAGTGACAGGACCCTTCTTTACATGCCTTCCTTGTTAAAGAGGGGATACTGGGATACCCAGGCACTTTGCTGGACCTAGCACAGGAGATCAGGCATTCCTAGGAATTTTCCTTGCTGGAATAAAGCAGACACAGAAGCAGAATAGGTAAATAACTGAGGTATGGGTATCTGAAACTCGGGACAACCAGGGCCAGTCGTCTGTCCTCCCTTGCTCCCTCACCCCTTCGGTCTCCTGTGCGGCTTCTGCTTGGAATTTAGGCACAGATGCTCCAAAGGACTCGGTATTTACCAAACTGCGGGTGCCTAAACTCTTTTGATGCTGTGGGTGTCAGTGTACTTGTACACTATCTCTCTATCTGTAAAGCAAGCGCCTTCTTACTTTACCAGTTTATGAGGGTAAATATGTTTTTAACACTCCAAAAGCACTGAGACATTACTGTAATAGCAGAAAGATAAATACTTTGTAAGAGGTAGCTGTGTAATAGACTGCTCTATTAAAAATCTGTGAAGTGAATCGTTAGATGATGTTAGCCACCTACCTCCACTGACGTTGAACTGGAGATCCAGGTCCTTTATCTTCATGTTTTCAATTACCATCTAAGCATCAAGTTGTTGTGTCTCACTGGATCCTGCACATTGCACCACTGTCAAGGAGGTATTTCCACTTATGTTCTGTGCATGAGGAAAATCGCAAAAACACGTATTTTCTATACAGTTCTTTGGCTAGATTCACACACTCTGAACATGTCACTGCATATTACTAGGAGGCAGGGTAATTGGATGGAGTGAGTAAGAATTAAAGTCATCAAGTTAGAGAATAAGAAAGTCAGCATACAGCATTCATATGCCTCAGCACCAGCCAGATCATTCAGGGGTAGACAGAATTCGGCTCACCTCCTCCCATTTTAAATAAAATGTGTGGGTTATACACTTGTCTGTGTTGTATCCAAATATAACAGTATCAAACCAGATCAGCACTGACTGAATCAAAGAATCTGGTTTCTTATTCTTCTGGCACAGAAGTGAGTATTCAAACAGCTACAATATCTTAAATTCAAAAATTTACATACCTAATAGTCTTATAAATAAGAAAAGCAGGAAATAATACAAGCCTAATTTGCCTTTCCTTCAGAGCAGATGCTCCTTCAGATTTATGTACTGAATTATTCATATCACAGTGAGTTGAGCCTTATCATTCTTTGTGTTAGAAAATTTCCATAGTGGACAACATACCGCACATATAAAACTACATCACTTCATAACAGCTGAATATCTGGTCTGAAGTCTCCTGGGATTTCTGCAACTGCTCTATCTCTATAGCAAGACTACAAATTAATTTTTTTCTCACTCAGTTTGAAATTCAGTATTACATTCATATTGGTTATCAGCCCTCTTTAGACGTTAAGGGATCTGTACATTTTTTTAGGAGTTATTTGATCTATATTTGAGATCCAATATTAAATTAATGCTGGTTCTAAACCTTCAGATGTGAGGTATTCTGACTTATAACTTAGTATTCTTCACTGATGCATTAAATAAAAATTTCTCAGAGACATTCAGGGCACTGTATAGGCAGGTAATGTGTAAAATAAAGACGCACTTCCATAAATCCAGACATTGAAAACTATAATCTCACACTAATCCATTTTCAGATTTTGTTTTGAATTGTGTCATCTATAGTTTGAGTATTCTGTGATGTACCGTTATTGTATGTTTTACTTATTTAGTTCATGAAATAATTATTAGCCATTTATATAGCACCATAAATTTGCCATCGTAGAGCAAAGCACATTCACTGTGCAGATGTACTCCTGCATTTTGTAATGTAGCATTCTGTGTCAGTTGGATACTTCTGAATATGTCAACACCTAAAGGTACAGTCACCAAGGACCTCAAAGACATTCAGACTGCTGAAACGCTGCAGTGTCCTCTATCTAATCAGGTATCAAAATTCACCTTTGGATTCAGTGTCATTTGAAAATTATGGCACCTGGGCTTGAAATCGGTATTTTCTTACCTGAATGCTCCAGTAGTTTGAAATTACACCTTCTAAAGGTCCTGCACTGGCCAAATTGGTATATAATTTCCATATATAAAATTGTCACACATTTAAAGTCAGTAGTAGCAGGGATGTCCTAGGATTAGATGAAAGTGCTTAAATGCCTCATATAGATATTGCACTACTCGCTGCAATGGCAAGTTGATAAAAATCGGTAATTACAATTTTGTGGACAAGAATTCTTTGCTCCAACAGCACTGGAAAGCTTCCCCTTCAATTTTGCTAGCTTACTTGAGACCACAATGTTGCAAAATTGAGTTCGCTTGTCCTGAAAATGTTTCTCTTTGTCTTTTCCTTCTTCCTGCCTTCCTGTCTTTCTGTTTTCTGTCTCAGCAGCAACGCTCAATAATTTCAAAGTGTAAGCCCTATTTTGGAGATGTGAGAGGCCAATTTTTCAAACCCTACTTGTGAGCAAGCTTGAGAGGCTCAAACATACCCTGCCAAGGGCACATGGCCAGAATTGGGGATGGGGAGGCAGAGCCAGCCCTGCACCTGTGCTATAGGGCAACATAGCATTTCTGTTGCTAGCACTGTCAACACATCATCCTTCAACTTAATTCACTCTGCTTTTAAATCATTGTGGTGGTTTTGCTTAATACAATTTTTTTCTTTGAGAACAATACTATTTCCTATTTGATGGTCCCTTGCAAAGGCACCAGTGTCTTAATGTGCTTGTATTGGGCACGCAGCTTCTGCAACTTTCCGGTGGGAACAGCACTGTATAATTTATGGATGTGCTTTCTGAAATAATAACTCAAAATTACATTCTGTTTTATTTAATCTTTTTTAATTGGCATCTCAGAGGTTTTGCAGGAGTCTGGCTGCACATTTTCCACTTGCTATTGAATTATACTTTTTCTTTTTTTTACTATTAACTACTGCATGCAGATAAAAGCACACTCTTTGACAACAGTCCCCGCATGAAGATTCTTAATTAAATTGTACTCAGCATGTTGTAAAAATTGCAAGGTTTTGGAGACATGAGGTGCACGGATAATGTGGCATTTTACATGACAGCTTTGCATTAAAAAAAAATTCCATGGCACTTTCTTTGCCTCCAACATAAAATATTGCTAAAGGAAATTACCTAAAAATTGCATATACTTTGTCTTCTGCTAAGTTTTAATTGCTTATCTTTCTTAAAGGTTGTTAATAGGCCTCTTATCCTTGATGTTAGGGTATATACAACATTTATTCATGCATACAAAATAGATTTAGGATACAGATAAATTCCAAGCTCATACACACAAATATCCATTGATGCAGGACTTCAGCTGCTTAATTAAAATAGTGAAAAAAACCCAACTTTTCAAATGGAAGAGGAAAGAAGAAAATTGAAAGTAAGTCCTATTTATCAGACACACTTTGGATGTTTGACCAGTTCACGCTGTTTTTTACCCGAAAGTACCTCTGTTCCTCCTATGTGCATGTGTACACACACGTGTCACAGGAAAACAAACTGCTGACAAAAGAGAATGGAGATTTTAGGACTACTCCTCACCCCAGAATATAATGCCTCCAGGCTGCTCTCATTTCAGCTGACTTCACCGCTTGCATTTTTGTGTGAAAATACTGAATCACCACAACTCAGCAAGCACCTTTGCTTCTTAGCTTCTTCTTGTCCTCATTGGTTTTATGGCAGATGCAGTAGGTGATGGTGAGACTCTGTGTGTTTGTGGGGTTGCAAGGGAATGGTTGCCGTTGAACACACACAGGTGCCATTTGGTAGGGGCAGGAGGCTTGGTGCACCCAGGTACAGCTGGGTATGCTCTGATTTTGTGATCAGTCTGCTGAGGTGCTGCAGTCATTTGGTCAGGGTCATCATTTGCATGATGCCATTTTCTCCATTAATGGAGTCCTCACAGCACCCTTCCTGCGGAGCGTTCCCTGACCCTGGACCACTCTGGGATGCAGAGTGTGGGGAGAAACAAGGTTCCCCTTTGCCAATAAAGCTCAGTTTGGGCTATTATGAGGTTTTTGCAACAATTTTTCCTCCTTTGGCCAAGCTTGCTTGTTCTGCATTCCAGATGACTCCAGTATATATGAGTGCCTCTCTACCACACCCCTTTGAAACAAAAGAGAAACCACAGCTTGCTAAGTGCAGAGCAGCTTACTTTAAGGACTAATGCTGGGGGAAAAAAAAAAAAAAAAAAGAAATTAAGGAAATAAGGGGGAAGGAGAGAGCAATGGGGAATAATGTGTGAGGGAAGATAACACTGCTCTGATTAATGCTAATGGTTTTGAAACCAATATTTATTCGCATAGTGGTCTTACCCAAATGACTCAGAGTGTTATCTGGACGAAAGTGCAGACTGTAGCTTGCAGGGTATCTCCTCTTCTGTTCCCTTCTGAGAAGAAATGCCTCTGTCTTTCGTGCAGTAACAGCAGCTCTCTGAGGCACGCAGCAATGAAATAGGTCACTTGCACCAGGATGACTGGTTTCCTTCCTGGCCAGAAGAAGTCTGTCCTTGTCTGTCGGGCTGACTGCGGGCGCAGCCTGGACATGGAATGAAAAAAAAACCAAAATAGATTATCCTCCTTTCTTTCTCCATCAGGGAGGGCTGTGTGCTGAAATGCTGCACTTTTTTTTTCTTGTAGAGATCAGTTAGAGTCCAGGTTTCCAGTGGTGGCGAAGCTGCCAGAAGAGGTCCCTCCTCCACCATTGCCCATCCACACTCTTCCCTTGTCCAGGTGCTATCCTGGTCCCAGCCTCTCACTCCCCATGGGATCCCTTCACCTCTCCCAAAGCAAATCTTCCTGGGGTGTATGGCAAGGCCAGCTCTGAAATGATCATGGTGAAAGCATCACTCGTCTGTGCCTGGGAAGCTTATTTTCTGAACTTAGGTCCCTCACCTCTGTGTTCACAACACAGCCCTTTAACTAGAGGCAGAAGTGTCCTGTGTGGGGCAGGAGCAAGGTGCCGGCAACTCTTCAGGTGGTTTTACACTAAATAAAATGTCATAACCTCCCTGTTTTGGGGGAGTGTGAGAGTAATATTTACTGGACTGTAGAGGAGAGCAGTTTGCAAGGAATGAATAAGTGTCTCCTCTCGTGCACTTCCCTCCCTTGTCCCTAAGCTTCCCATGCGAGTCCCTGTGAGGGAAATCACAGGTCACAGTTTTGAAAGCTTTTTCCACACTCTTGTGCCCACACCACCCAAGAGGACTGCGGGAGTGAAAACTAACAGCGGCTCCTTTAGAGGTTTCTGGGATGCGCTGTGCTGGTGCAGGGGAGTGTTGGCTGTCCTTTCACTTTCTCTCATCTGAGTGATGCTGCTGTAAGCCTTGCAGGCAGGCAGGTGGGTCTGGCATCTCCTCTGGGGATTCGGGTGGATGGGAAATGATCCCTGCTAAGACACGGCAGACCTGCAGCCATGTATTCAGGTGGGCCTTCCCATCTCCTCTGTACTGAGAGGATGGTTGAGTCCTAGGCTCGCATGGGCTGCAAAGAGATCCAACACAGCAATATTCAGTTCTCAGCAGAGCACAGCCTATGACCAAGTCTTGCTTTTCAGGAACTGCCTCTGAATTCAGCCCTTGCAAGGAACCCCTGACTGTGATCCTTGCAAAGTAAAGGCTCTGCTTATCCCTAGCACTTTTGCTGTACATGCAGCATCCCTGAACGCAGCTGTCTCCCCTGCAGTGTGACTTGTGGGGCAGTCTGCCAGGAGATGTCCAAGTGAGGTCGTGACCTGCAGATGCAGTGAAAAATAGAAAATCTATATTAGTAACTAACGCTAAAGAAAGTCATCTTCATAGTCAGGCCATGGTGTCTTACCGTGTGTTGTAACATGTGCAGCCTGGGTGGGTTTTCTAAATGGAATTGGAGAGCTGGGCACAAGAAGCTCACCCCAGCTTTGAGTTAAGATGTTTACTCATGTCTGTCCTGCCAATCCACCTATCCCTGTACTTCTGGTCAGTCATTAGGAGTGAAATCAGACAGTGACAGATGCACAGAGCCATTATGATACAACATATATGTGCCTACAGGACTAAACAAATGTTACTTGAAGGCCAAAACCTCTAAGAAATACAGATAATTGTAACCTGGAAAAACTCTTACTTTTTGTTGCTTACTCTAGTAATTGACAGGCATTCATTCCTCTGCCTGTCCTGCATACTAGGTATAACAGAAATACCCATTATTTGTCTCTGTGGAGAATAATTCATGCCAGTATAGAACACCTAGATGCAACTTGAAGTGCTCATGTAGCCTCAAGGGAACATGAAACAAACCCCAGCCAGTTACCATTTGCAATAGGCTCAGTATAAACCAGAAACCAATTATCTCTGTTTTATTTTCCTCAGCCTCTGATTCAGGTCTCTGATCAATCACTAGAACAGTCTGGCATAGGTATTTGATAGAGAAAAACAAATATGCAACACTTACAGAAGAGTTCTCTAGGCTGCACATCTCTCTCCTGTTTGTCTGTCGAGAAAGCCTTATCCCTACATGTAAAAATCACTCCATCCCTTTGTAATTGCTTACTTTTCAATGAAAGCTCTCCATTAACACAGAGATCGAGATATGCCCTGTTACTGCTTCCCTGTGGTAAACTCTTCAAAAAAAGCCATTACGACCTTTATAAATTCAAGTAATCTGTAAGAGCAGCTTTCTTCCTTATTTCTGCAACAAAGTTTTCTCTGCAGTGTATAAACATGCAGAGGAGGTGGTTTTTGCAGAGGGGGGGCAGGCAAAGGAACCCCCTGTAATCTCAGGAACGAGCTGGAAAAATCCAACCAATACTTTCAGAATGAGATTTAATTGGTCATTTTCAATTATTGCAAAGAATAGGTCAGAAATACAACCTTTGTAACCAAAGAGAGGAGCAAAATAGATTTGCTAGCTCCCAAGCTTCTTGATATGAATGTCTTGTTTCTTAAACTCTCTGTCTTCCTTTGCAGTAGCTATGCATTGATATAACTTTGTTCATCTTGGACAGTTTCCAAGCACAGCCCTTCTTGAAACCCTTCTTGAAACTGGCCTGGATCCTTTACTCGCGTAAATCTGTGTTATCCCATGTAACCATCAACAGGGCAAAGCCTGGATCTGGTCCTGATTCAACTGGTTTTTGGTTGTTTTTTTGTCTAAGGCAATCAGTGTGAGAAAGGCATGGCAGCGCTTCAGTTTTCAAGCCAGCATTACCTTTATAAAGTAGGTATCCATATGCACAGTGTGCATTTGGTCCTGTTTGGGGCATGAGACTGGATTGCCTTCTGACTCACTGTTTTCCTTGTCTATTAACAAGTTAATTTTGCTGATTTCAGTGAGGGCACTCTGGATGCTGTGCACAGAAAGACTAATTCACCTCACATAAGGACATGACCCAGGGAACTGGGTTTGTACAAAGAGAAGGAGACTTATCTTCCCATCAGTCAAAGAAAGGGAAGTTTCTGCTGATCAAGAACATTAAAGAACCACCAATCTCACTTGAGGCTTAACCTGACAATTGATGTTCATTTGAGCACCCATCCACATACACTTCAATTTAGATTTCAGATTAATTTTAGAGCCACTTGTTCATTAATATACTAGTTAATTAATTTTGCTCTTAGCTATTTTCGTTTTTCAGCAGAATAATCAGCTATCTCTTCCCTACTAAATCAAACCTGCCTGCAGTATATCAGAATGAATAAGACCATCTATTTAATTTCCCAGGCATTAAATAATTAAAGCTTCCTTGAAGGGGAGGACAGTGTGCTACTGCCACTGGCGAACAGCTATGACAGAGATGTACTTTCTTTAGGGAAACATACAGAGGATGAAATATCTCCTATCTATGTATTCCATGGTTTATCTCTATGCTTTGCATTTATTACTAGTACCACTACTAATTAACTGTGCTAAAATTCCTCTCAGGGGAGTGCTACATATCTGAACTCTGATATTATCAAGTGGATTGTTTCATGGTTCTTGGAGCTGCTGTTTGTCAGTATCCCACCGAAAGCCCCCGGGAAAGCACTGTGCTGGAAAGCAGCACAAAGAGCGCTGCAGGAGGAGATCCTCCAGCCAGGGACCGTGCCATAGCAACATGACTGTTGTGTTATGCTGACACAGAGCAAAGCCACCCCCAAAATTATACACCTGTCATGCTTGTCTTGCCATGAGGAGTGAAGAAGGATCCCAGGTCTCCCTTTTTCAGGACGAACTCCTCTCTTCACGTCTTTGAAGCCCCCTTTATTGAGAGGTTTGTAGGGACCTGAAGTTCAGTTGAGCTGTGGAGGAAAGAAATAGATAAACTTTTAGAAAACACTGCAAATAACATTAGAGCTCTGTTATGCCATGCAGGGATGTTTGTGTAGCTACCTGGGAAAAACCTCAAGTGTCCTGGTGTTTGCCCTCAGGATGCAAGAGAGATGCAGCAAGATTTTCTCAGGAAAGAGGTTACCCTACTGGAAGCCATGACACACCGTCCATTGAGATGGAGATAAAAGGTTGAAGCCAGGACATATTTTGATGACTATAGTCATCATGATAAAGGGCATGTGAAGCTGACCTGCAGGCTTTTCCCTGATCAGACTGTTTTCATCCTTGGAGAGCGGTTATTAAGCTCTCCTTCAGTAGCTTTTAACTTCTGACTGTCAGGCCTTGGAGTAAAGAAAAGGGCTTCCCTAAGACCAGCCACAGAAAATATTCCGTCTGGTCATCCTGGTGTCAGGTTTTACTGGGCAGAGGGAGGACACCTGAGAAAGGCTCTTGCCACGCTGGAGCCCTAAGAAACTACTGGGCAGAGACAGGGACAGGAGCCTGTCCTTGTACCCACCCTTGGGTGACCGTCACCCGGCCAGCGCTCTGTCCAGACAGGTCAGCGAAGCCTGCGTATGATCGGGTACAGGGAAAAACAGAAAAATGCCTCTGCTTCTTTCACTGGGTGCTGCGACGGCTCCTTAAGACTTGCCTGGCTTCCCCTCCTGTGGAAGACAGCTGAGAACCACACTATAGACCTCACAGTATTTAATATACTTCCTCTCACAATGCTTTTTTAGGATGGAGGGTTGGGTTTTTACCTCAGGAAACACTGTCCTCTGATGTAAAGGTAACTAAAGGCAGGAGAGGGAGCTGATTAGGTGGTGGGGTAACCAGGTGAGTGGCTCCACACACAAACTTGCTTTATAAGTAAGTCCAGGCATTTAGCCCAAAATAATTAAGGAAATCCCTCGCAAATTGAGATTCATACCAAAACCACGTCTCCAGCCAGATTACGTGGCTAAACCTCAACCAGACCTGAGAGCTTCCCCTCCTTGTGCAAGAGGAGCAGGTTTACCAGGGGCCCAAGGGGACACCAGGGGCTACACCAGCAGTGCCCAGCACAGCGCAGCGGCCCAGCACTTCTGGCCATCTGGGGGTCTCAAACACCGGCGGAGGTGCAGGTGAATGTCGACCCCACGGTGTACCCACAGCGAGAGCGAGGTGGTCCAGCAGCGCTGGCACTGTGATGGGGCAGAGACATCCTCGGCCCCCATCCAGGTGTGAGAGGGGAGGCTGGGGGTCTGCCCTCCCTCCTGCCCCCTGCCCTCTCCCCTCTCCCCACGCAGCCTTGGGGCTGGGCCCTGGCTGTAGCTCCAGCTGCTTGGGTCAGCCCCGGTTTAGCACTCCTACTTCACCAAGTTTTTCAAGTTTTTGTTTTTTTTTTTCTCCAGATCTCAGGATAAAAGCCAGCCCTTGTTTTCTGCTTGCTAAGGCTTTGACTTTCTTGCCCTTTCTCCGCTGCTTTAGCTTGAACTTTTTGATAACGTTGCCCCCATGTCAACCTTGCAGAGAAATGGTGTATGAAATTATACCATGGAGTGAGACCAAAAAGGCTTTGGCAAACCCTGTTTTTCAAATGTTCCTTTTAAAAGCTGCAGAGAACACACTTCTGTTGAAGAAACTGTTTCTCTTTGGTGTCTGATACTGAAATAATGCTGCATGTTATGCTAATTTCTTTGATGCAGTAACATAAATGAAAGCCAGTACTATAGTTGCCTGGCATAGTGCCAAAAAAGCAAGACAGCAGCTAGTGCAAGCTAATGAAAACAAGCGCAGTTTTTTTATCGTCTAGAGACTAATGAGCTGAGTTTTAACCACACCAGCAAATTTGAAATGATTGCATATGTAGGTGTCCAGCGACCCTGAAAAGTCAGAGCACAGACTGGGACACATTCATTGCTAAGGGTAGACTTTCATGTAGGTGTACAGGCATGTGCCTCTATACGTTTGTGGCATGGGTGAAAGGTCTTTTGAATATTTCTGCATTTAAAAGAATGCTTCACAAGGACAACATGGGTCACTGTTGACCTTCAAGATAATCAGACTTGGTCATTAAAATGAACCAAACATTCAGAGCTGAATTCTTAGTTATCCATGAATAGTGGATAATTTGCAATGAAACTGAGTGTAAATTCCAAATTGTAACTTCCAGGATTATGTATGAAAGTTCAGTGTATAAGCTCATTTTTGCTAGGTTTTTTTTCTGGTTTTAGATATTTCAGCCAGTCAGAAAAGGGAAAAAAGTGCCAAGTGAGAGGAGGCAATTTACCACCCAAATAATTATCAGTGAATAGCTGAAGGAAAGTTTCCCGCTAGTTAAAAAAAATTGTTAGGTTGATTAACTGACATAGGTAGGATTGCATGTAGTGGATGCATTTCCAAACATCAATTTGGCTATTGAAAATATTCAACCATTAAAAATTAAGCCAGCCTAATAATGAGAAGTATGAAAATCTCAGTGATGCTGTTCCTTGCTTTTCCTAACCTTGATCTCACTTTACTCTCTCTAGTAATTTTTGACATTTGCCTCTTTATTCAGTATAACACGTAAAGTGCTGCTGAGTATGTTTAGACTGATAGCATGTATCTGAAGTAGAAAAGTCAGCAAATGGAAGGTCCCATTATTTACTGGTGATGAAATGCTGGATACTTGGGGTGTTTTCTCTCCACATCTGTCAAAATTTTTCTGCTCAGTCATAATCAAATCTTCTTATTTCTACTTCCCCTCCTTTCCCCACATATTCAAAGTGAGGATGCTGCTGCTTAAGAGGCTGGCTCTGGACCTTGCCATGGGTTTAGAGCAGGGAGGCAAAGGCTGTGAGGCCACCTTAGGAGGCCAACGAGATGTCTCTCTCCTCGGGCAGTGGTTGGAAGCAGGAGGCATTTCTTCTCTTTGGGACTAACTATTTTTGGAAGTTTTTCCATCAACCGATGCCACCTTTTGGCCCTACAGAGTTCCCATGTTATCTGAATGCCAGGGCTCTGGGCCAGGTCACCACTGGTGGCTCTGTGCAGGAGGGATCGCTGTGTCCAGAGGGCCAGGGGGAGAATAAGTGAGAGAACCGTCGCTCAGGGAACAGGAGATACTGGTGAGAAAAGACAAGGGAGGAAAATTTTATTTCAAACAAGAAGACAATAGGAATCACTGTGTTGAAGTCAAGTGCCTATTTTTCATGCTGCTACTCCTCTGGTCTGCATCTGGCCTTCAAGCGCTACTAACATCTATTTTTTTCTCTGTAGAAAATTACTTTCAGAAACATTCAGTCTCGGCCTAGCACAATTAAGATTCAGGGCAGCTAAATGCGCAGGATGGAAGGAGGGGGAGTCACAGTCTGCTTGTTTGCGCGCGTGTGTGTACATTTCTGCCAGGTTCAGTAACTAGTGTATGGATGAAAAACCTATTTCACTGTATGAAATCTTGTGAACAAACCACCCTATCTCCTGTTATAGCTGTAACTGCAATTGCATGGCTCCTAGGAATCCTCTTTATTAAGATTTTGTGGTAGCCTACAGATTTCATAGTAGGGTATGCTTTCCACTTAAACTAAGTGGTATACTTGTGATTTATAAAAAAGTAATAAATGAAAACGTGGCATGTGTTATGTAAAACTACCAAACAGAAAGGACAATATGATCCTGTTGATACCTGCTACCCAGCAAGCCTGATGCATCAGAGGCTGGACAGGAGAAGAGGTTCTTAGAATTTGCTACGTAATTATGTTTCAAAGAAGATAAAACGCTGGGGAAAATTGGCTTCCCTGTCTGTGATGATGTTCAGGAACTTTATTGGTCTCTTTTGCTGTAAAAAGAGAGATCTAGGTACAGGAGTATTACGAAGATACATCAAAGCTTTTCCACTTGTGTTGTTGCAGCTTCAGAAATTCCCCAGGTTGGTAATTCATATCTGATTAATTGGGTTCTAAATCTCTTTAATCAATACATAGAGATTTGGCCAGCACACTCAACAGCCTTTTATTCCTGTTAGTGGCAAGAAGCAGATACTGTTCCCAGCCCTTACATACGCACATGCAACCATGGCTGCAGAGTCGTTGTGCGATGTCTGTGCAGCCAGTCCCAGTCCCAGTACATTACTGGGGGTCTTCATCTCCACCGCTTTGAAAGGGCAGCCTCCAGAAGTGCCTCCTGGGCTGTCTCTCTCCGCACATGGGGTGACACGTTTTACTATGTCTAGTGGCAAGGTTGGGAACAGGGGGTCTTTAGTGCTCAAAAAGGCACCTTCCAGCGGTGCCTAGTGCCTGTACGCCATGGCTCACTGTCTGGAAGAAGTCAAATCTGGTTTTAAAGGTAGTTTTGGAGCACACCTCAAAATAAAATTTAGGCATATTTGTTATGAATTCAGGTTGCCATGCCATTATAGCCTTGGTCATGCATGAGTGAAGACTAATCTCTATATTTGTACTAAAACATTATCCTCCTTGTCATCATGGTTATTAATCTTACATGTAATTCCTTGATATCCTTACAGACATTTTGTTTTAATCTAGGCAAACATCATTGTTTTAATCCTCTGTATATATTTTAATCCATTAGCTGATGACTGTCTGATAGCTGGGCAGAAGAAAATAGGATTGGATCACCACAATTAGTGGGGAAAATGTCTCAGTGACATTCATATGAATTATTCCATTTACTTCATAATCCACAAAGTTACAATCCTTTTATTGCATGACAAAGCCAATGCATTAGAGACTATGGAAACGGTAAATTATATCCGAAACGTGAAGCTTTATTAGTATCATTGCTTTCCATCAACATTCTTTAAAATCCACCCTGACTTTTTAAGAGATCATAGTACTTAATCTTTCCTCATCCTTCCCTCAGGAGAGTTACTTCAGTAGTAGATCTTTATTGACTATAAAATAGGTTTGCCAAATACAGGGTAAGCATTAGCTTTCGAGGCCAAGCTTCAGCTTCCCTGGCATGTATATTTTTCATTCTTGTCTGAGGATAGACAGGCTTATGTATCATTGCACTGCAGGG
>NW_009597492.1:0-1198 GCF_000690535.1 Cariama cristata
TATTGAGATGTAACAAGAAAAGATTAAGCCGTTATACACTGGAAAACAGGAAAGGGTAGTCTTTGCTTTTGGAAAGACTCTAACTTTCTTCTGTGTGCCCCTCTCTGAGATCAGCCTGCATTCCCATGTGCCCGTCTCTGTGATCTTGAGGATTGTTGGTGAAATCCTCACTGAGGACTACTGTACAGGTATACAGATGTGCAAAAACTCTGTAACATGTTTATATGTTAGTCTCTATAGAAAAAAGATGAGATGTAACAAGTGTGCATGAGTCCTCTAGTTCTGTCTTGTATTAATGAGGTAAACCTTTCTAGTGTTATGCTGTCACTACGCACCCTTAAGGCAGAACAACAAAGACAGACTCAGCAAGGTTTATCCCCATCAGGTGTGGATCAACTCCACAGGTGTTGAGAAAGATGGAACTGTCAGTAAAGATGTTATTTTCCTCAACCTTTTCAGATAAACACCTGTAAACAATATAGTAGATATGTAATTACAGATATTCTGGGAGATGAAAAATAGGAAATTAATTTAATCACTTGCTTTTAACATTGGGTGACTATAAATTCACATTTTTAAAAATATCTCTAATTTATTGGCTGTACTAGCTAGTATGCCTATTTACCTGTATTTTAAAACTTCACTCATTATGGTGATGTTTGGTAGAATATTGTTGGAGAAATTAAATATGATGCTGTTGAATTGAACCAGAACTACATATCTCCTCCCAAGAGGAGGGTGATATCAATCTGAGATGTCTATGCACCAATTATTTGTTTCTGCATGTATTGATTACTTTGCTACAAGTTGATAGTGGTGTATTCATTTTAGCGTAGTAAAGGATAATATACTTTACTGATTTCTGATTAGGAGGACTTTGGGTCAGGAATGCATCTGATTCCTTATTAGCAGTGTCCCATTCAGATCATACTATTGAGGATTTTGATTGCTTGATACAGAATCATGAAAAGTAACACCCTTTATCTCACCCCAATATGGAAATTTATCCTACCATAATTTGAGTATTAAATTTCTTGTAGTTACTGTTTGGTTTCTCATGTAGTATTTATCAATTGATATAAGTTCTATGCACAGTTTAAGCATTGGAATAATGAAAATGACGCAAATGAATAATTGATAATGACCCCTCTCATCTTGGACTTTGGAACTGTGTGCATCTGGTTTGTTCTTTGTAATG
>NW_009597493.1:0-1848 GCF_000690535.1 Cariama cristata
CTATAAGAAGGACATTGAGCTGCTGGAGCATGTCCAGAGAAGAGCAACAAAGCTGGTGAAGGGCCTGGAGAACAAGTCTGATGAGGAGCAGCTGAGGGAACTGGGGTTGTTTAGCCTGGAGAAAAGGAGTCTGAGGGGAGACCTTATCGCCCTCTACAACTACCTGAAAGGCGGTTGTAGCGAGGTGGGTGTAGGTCTCTTCTCCCAGGCAACTAGCCGTAGGACAAGAGGAAACGGTCTCAAGTTGTGCCAGGGAAGGTTCAGGTTGGATATTAGGAAGAACTTCTTCACTGTAAGAGTCTTTAAGCATTGGAACGGGCTCCCCAGGGAGGTGGTGGACTCACCATCCCTGGAGATGTTCAAAAAATGTGTAGATGTGGCGCTTCGAGACACGGTTTAGTGGGTTTAGTGGGCATGGTGGCATCGGGTATACGGTTAGACTTGATGACCTTTGAGGTCTCTTCCAACCATAATGATTCTATGATTCTATCATTCTGTGATAGTTCTAAAAAATTAAAGCAAAACAAACCAGGATTCTTAAGATTTATTTTTTTATTTGAAACATAATTTGGAAACAAAATAATTGGTTGACATTGAAAAGTACGTAGTATGTGCTAGCAGTCAGTCTCAGACAGTAAAGTGTATGAAAGGCACGTTGTAAGAAAGGATTTTGCTAGAAACCAAAGCTGTGCGTGTTTGGGGCATCAGTTCCTGTGCAGAACAGCTATGGGTGCTACCCCATTTGTCAGACCATTGCAATGGAAGGTCCTTATGGATACATATCAGCTGTACTGTATACGGAGAAAAGAGTTTTTCAGTTATTCCATCATCTTTCCAAAGGCCTGCATGAAAACTACAGACAGAAACTAAAAGAGAAATCATTTATATGAATGTTAAGCATCTCTGCAGATCGTACAATGAAGCTGCAGAAGTTATAGAGTGTATTGGTCAAATATAGGGTTATCTTAATATACCTTTGATCCACAGTTGACCCTTGGCTCTGATTTAAATCTGAGTTCCTTAGTTTCTCTGCATTTTATTGTAGCACCACATGCTAATTAATTAGAAGAAATAATTTATCTACTGATGTTTTTATACTATCACTTTTGTATTTAATGAGATTCATTGACTCGTATTAAATGCTATTTCAAGAATTCTTCCAAGAACAAAACAATATATTCACAATATTATGAGAAGAGTTTGTAGATAGGCGTATCTTTGCTACAGCTTTTTGTATGCAGGTATGAAACTATCAGTTTAATCTTCAGTGCTTTTGTTTGACAGAGGAAAAATTGGTCATGCAGCTGTGGTTATTATTTTTCTGTTTAAGAGGTAAAAGGTGTATTGAGATGGAGGAAAATGAGATTCGGATTTAATGTTGCATGCAAAGAATGGCATGTCTCAATGAACCAACAATTCTAGATGACTAGTACTTAATGGTGCTTTGTTATTGACAGCTACCAGCCTCCCAGGCCAAAAGAACAGTACCACATACATACCCTGGCTCTCTTACAAGGCCAGCTTGTTAATCAATAGTGTAAGGATGACACTGCTGACTACAGAGTCTATGATGACTTCATAAGAAAGTCATACACTTAGTCTAGATGCCATGTTCTGTAAGGGAAATAAAATACCCACAAACTGTAGATATCTCTTGATGGCCTGGACTTTTGTGCATTTCAATCCCACCTCATTCAACAAAGTAGTTCTCAAAAGCTGAAGTCTTATGCCAAAGTGTTCTATTGTACTGGGACCTGCGCATTCTATCAAGTTGCTGAATATTAGGTAAATTGGGGCAGTCTGATACGGACAGTAATAATACATGTTATTATGAAAGTACATTTTTTT
>NW_009597494.1:0-6520 GCF_000690535.1 Cariama cristata
GCAGTTGTGCAGTTTTCTCTTTCCTCTTCCTAACTTTGTTCTCCCTGAGGCGCTACCCCCATGACTGACAGGCTGAGCCTTGGCCAGTGGTGGGTCCGTCTTGGAGCCGCTGGCGTTGGCGCCATTGGACATGGGGGAAGCTTCTGGCAGCTTCTCACAGAAGCCACTCCTGTAGACCCCACGCTACCAAAACCTTGCCATGCAAACCCAACACAGTATCTCATCCTGATCACTTTAGAAGTATATGATGGTAGCATGATACCGTGACACATCTGGGGCAGACTCTCTTCGCATTCTGGTAGATGTAAACCAGGCAGAAAAAAATCATTTTCTTGCTGTTTACTGGAGGCACTACCAGCGTGGCACGTTCTCCAGGGCACGTGGCAAAGGTGCCTTCCTCTCAGCTCCAGCTCAGTCCTCTCCCACCTGCTCCTAGGGCTGGCAGCAAGCAATGCTGTTGCCAGGGGAGGGCCTGCACCCACCTGGAGAAGTCTAAACATCTACATTTCCAGCCTTGTAAACACCAGCATAAGAAAGCAGACGTTTTGGTCGCCCTAGATAAATTTGCTTGAACTGCATAAATTAGCCTTTCTGTGACTGTGAATCCCTGTATGAAAACCATGATTTGCAAGAGGGAAAAAAAAAAAAGCAGAAAAACCCCAAAACCCCCACAAGGGTTCAATTTAAAGCCATGCGCTCTTTCCTGAAAATCTTAAAACTCTGGCTGGAGTATTAGTGCAATTAAGCTGTTTCTTTGTTTCCAGGCTTCAGGTGGTGCTCAGGAGTTGACAGTCTTTCCTTTTTCTCTGAGGCTCTTGCGAATCCCTGATTAATCAAGTTTTAATTTTGGTCCTTTGCTGCCCGAAACCACCTCTGAGAAAGTTGTCCCCCACCAGGTCAGGTGAATTTAAGCCTCCCTATTGCCTATAGGCTCTTTATTTTTCACGCTGGTGTTTTCTCCGTGCAGGAATCTGCTTCATGAAGTGCTAACAGCTTCCAGAGGAGGCACGGAGTGTGCACTTGCCCGCTGGCAACAGCTGGGGAAGGGTAGTTGCAACACAACCTGCAACATAAGGCTTCGTTGCATGCAGAGCTGCAGCCCCATGCTGTTCCAGAAAACACAGTAGTGCTGGCATTGCAAGAGTCATCAACATCATTAAATTTCTCCGTATCCTCTGTTTATTGGCTGTGTGAGGCCCAATCTCGTGAAAAGAGTAAGCACTTGCAAAAAAAGATTTCTTTTTTCAGAAGCTGATATTAAAAAGTTGTTGGCACATTGTCTGCTCTCTCTGGATTCATTTTTGACAGTAATTTAGGCAAGTATTTAACATCAAGGAGTGAATCCTTTATCTCCAGCCTTAAAATTTTCCTCCACTATGGGAACAGCTAATGCACAAAAGTAACTTTCTTCAACTTTATCTTCAAAGTTTGGGAACATATTTAGTTCTACATTACAATAACTCTATTCATATTTCATGAATTTTTAAGTTCAGACAGTAAGCTTGGACAGCGCATCACTGACACATCAGGGAAATGCTGTGAAAAAACAAGCAACTTATTGTACTTTTAGCTTATGAGATTGCTTTGTGGTTCCCTTAAGGATATTAAAAAGAGATCTTTGAAATGGTTATCACTAAGTGTCTTTCAGGATCAGCATTTCTAAAACTTCTAGAATGGCTTCAACTCTTGACTAAGTTCAGAAATGAAAGAACTTGCTCAGAAAAAGCAAAATCATAGCTTAAAGCTCAACTACTCTTCAGTTTTGCTGCTCTGAACTTCAGTATTCAGCTTGATGACCAGAATCTAATTCTTAGATCATTTTCCTATAAAAGTTGGTTAGAAAAGTTTCAGCTTCTTTCTCGAAAAATGGGGGCAGAAGAGCAAGTTTACTGAAATTTTGACAAATTATTGGAAAATAAGAAAGTATGTTTTAAATATTGTCTTTTTGCATGACTAAAAAAAAATCTCCATTTCTTTCTTTTTATTACAGAAGATATTTATATGGCCCATATTATTTCAGCACTTAATCATCTCGTAATCCTTCACAACATCTCAATTGAGCCAGAGAATACCATTGTTTCTTCATGTTACATGTGCAAAGAAAAAGATACCCAAAGACCTTTGAAAAAGCGGGCTTTAAATTCCCATGGAAACCAAGAGATGACAAAAACGACCTGGCCAGGATCAAACCAAGAGCCTTTAGTATAAGAGTTTGCCACCAGCCTCTTAAGTTCAAGGCCAACGAACTCAGCCGATGGCCACTCCATCAGCACTGCAGGATGTCCATGCCAGCGGAAAGCATGGAATTCCAGAAAGATCCCCAAAGCCAATTTGCAATATATCTCTGTTCCTATTAACATCGGGGTTGCCTTTCATGTGACTGTCAGAAATGCAGATCTGATAGAGCAATGAAGATGTAGACAAGAAGTCACTTTGCTTGGATATGATAAAACCTTTCAGGGTTTAGTTTTCTCCCTAAAAGCCTGATCTTGCCTCCTGCAGCGATCTGGCCTCTGTTACAGCAGAAGAGATCCTTGAAACAGAATAACCCCTCTCTGCTGCTCATTAAGCCTGGCTCTGAGGACCTTCTAGATGCTACAAGCTCATGCTCAAGAATAACTTACTATCCCAGGCCTTATATAAAGTATTCAGCTTAGGGTCAAGACTCAACGCCTTTTCTGTGCCCATGGACCCCTGGGGGTGCAATGCAGGACTCTCCCCAGCACCCTGCTCACCCCAGCAGGAGCAGTGCTGGGGCAGGACAGTGGTTCGGAGACATGGACGCTCCACAGAAGACATATATTCACAAGAGTTGGCTGTGGTGCAGCCACAGGTATGAATGGAAAAGTGACACCTGCTTTTTTTCCTTGTCTATAAAAGCTCTCCGCATATTGATGTCAAAAATACAAAGAGTGCCGTGTTAAATAAAGAAAACAAACAAAAAAAATTATGGTGAGTTTTACAAGCCAGCGTGCATGAATACTTGCTTCTTTATGTCTTTCCATGTAATTCTTTTTTTAGATAATTAAGTTCTCTCTTGCACTGGATTTGTGCTTAAACTATGTTGCAGTCATGATAGGGCAGCTTTTATCCTGTTGTGATTATGAATGGTGGGCTGACCATCTGGAAATAATATACTATTTTAACTTTAAAAATTTAAACCTCTCAATAAAGAGGTACCACAGATTACAACAACTGCTTAATGAATGCCAGTCTGTGTACCGCATCACACTAATTAAATATCATTGATAGATATGAATAGAATTCTTGCTCTCATAAAAATTTCAAGAGGTCTGCATTCCAGCAAAAAGAATACTTCAAAGCAGTTCTTAACACTCAGAAAATCAAGTAGGTCAAGAAACAGACATATATATGTTTATACTTCGAATTAAACAACTGAATTTCCCTCTCAGGTAGCCTTTTGTTTTATTTTGGGAATCTGTATGTCAACTGTTTTACCAGTTCCCCAAACATACCAAATGCATGTGTCGCTGTACCTCATAGGTAAATAGAAGGTGCTGTGTATCCTTGCAGAGTTCAATGGAAACCAAACCCAAACTGGATTTTATTCCAGATTTGCTGCTGATTCATTGGGTGTCCCTGGGCAAAGTGCCCAGAGCTGAGTTTTCAGGGTAGTCATGGATCAAATATTCAGACGCTCAACTGAGAGGGCTAGAGTTTCAGAAGAGCTCCGCTCTGCATGTCAATCCCAAGGTGCTAAGCCATCCTGAACAGCTGGTGTCTATGTGGAAAGCAAGACCTTTGGTAGATCTGTCCTTTTGCACAAATACTGCACAAACTCACATTCCCTGCTGCTGCCTTTGTATTTTTAAGCAGCCCTAAGAAACAAATTGAAATCCTCAGCTCAGCAATAGTGCTGAAATATTCCCCATCACCAGCCATGGATGGTTAGTTTGGGAGGTGGGGCCCACAAAACCGCAAAACCCAGTGCGGAAGCTCCTGAAAGGGATCTCCTTTTTATTGCAAATATTCTCAGCTGGGAAGTCATTCAGGGCAAAACCCTGTCTCTTCCTCTTGTTTAATGTCTAGGTGAAGCTGCTGTAGGAGGTTTGGGACAATAAAAAACAGAGGTTTGGCTGTATTGTGCGTTCTTGTCAGGCTGCACAATGCAAGGCCATGGGAGGAGGCCAAGCAGCTACAGCCCAGTCTGCCCCACTCACACCAGTCACTGCATGGCAGAGCTGCAAAGGAGAGCAGATCCCGAGGCTGAGTGAAACCTCTAACTTGCTCCATCAAATGAAAACTGGTGCCCAAAATAGGCTGCGATTTCCTCCCCAGTTATAAAAGCAGGAATCAAACAACCTTCTCTGTCACCAAGCACAGCCCACCCGTGTCCCAGTGAAGCGCCATTCCAGCCATTGCCAGATGCAAACACCTCCACAGGTAGCCCCAGCCTGATAAAACAGTTGTGAATCTTGATACCTCACAAGTACAAACTGCCTGTTTTCATATGGTCTAAGTAGTTATTGAGTTACCCTGAAGGGATTTTTTTAGCTTTGAAGATTGCTGCTTTCATTTCAGAAGAATGGCCAGAAAGATTTTCTGTTTTCTTCCCAACAATAGCATTTGTTGTGGGTGAAGGATATGACATCTTTAAGGAGGCAGAGAGAGAGAATTATGTGCTAGACCCTGCCTCTGAAATGCATCCCCTGAAGGAACAAATATCCGCATCTAGGGCCAAAGACCTTGCAGAGAAGAGTATTTTTTAAGAGAAAAAAGCTGTGCTGAGCCTATCCAATTCTCTCTCCTTTGCTGTGTCTCATCACAGCACTTAGGTGTTTCCCCTTTTTTCCATATAGAAGGGGAATAAAGCATTAAGAGATGGAGGGATTCACTCAAGTCATATCCACAGTTTGCAGCGGTGCAAAGAAACACGGGTGTCCTCAGCCCTGCCCTCACCCCAGAAGCATTCTGCCCTTTCCTTGTCCTGCCTGAACCACCTGCCCAAGGACCGGCAGCAGAGCCGTGAATGCACTCCGAGGGTCCTGCTTTCACACTGCCTCAACAATCACATTAAGTGAAAAAATCAGTGAAGGTGAATCAAACGGACGTCATTCAGTGCTACTGCTACCAAGCGCACACTCAAGTTTTGCCAGCGACTCAAGGAAGAGTCACGCCATTCTTGCTGTTCGTTACATGAAGGCCTAGATGCCTCTAGTAAAGCGGTTCTGCAGCGCTTAAAGCTTTCGGCTTGCTGGCTTCCTCCTTCACTGTGTGTCCTGCAGTCGTTCCTCCTCGCTCGCTAGCAATGCTGCACTTCAAAGACGGGTGGAACATCAGAGGGAGACACTGCAGTGCTTTGTTTTCTTCTCTCCTTAACTGCTTTTTTAGCATTTTAAAACACAATGCACTCATGAAAGCTTGTAAAATTGCTCATAAAGTTTACTGTGCCACAGGATTATAGAATACCTCTTGGAACTATGGATAAACAGCTAATCTTGGATCTGTCACCAGAAAGCACTAATATATTTCAAAAAGCTATTAGCCCTTAAACCAAAAGCAACACAGAATTTGATTTGGGGCAACAGGCTATAAAGCAATGAAATTGTTTGGTAACTCTGCATTGAAAGCAGGTGGAAGAAGCTGTAAGAGTCCTGGCATTTATTTTATTCTGCTATTTAAGACATATTTTACATAGTTTCCAAAATGTGTGCATGAAAACTAACATTAAGTAAGGATACTTGAAAAAACTGATGAACAATTGATTTACCACACATTTTCAGGAAGCAGAACAGCATTCGTTATGTTATGCAAGAAGGCAGAGAAAGGCAGTAAATATTACATATAAAAAATAATAAACTATAAATAGCCTTTGCATTTTTTTTATGGCATCATATCTTTAAGGAGCTGTAGAGCCATCAGCACTGACCATAACCTCCAGATGAGCAATATCCATTTTGTGGATGGAAACACTAAAGCGCATCTATTAATCCTAAACACGCTGGTTATTTCTGAAGGGCTTTGCAACAGGAATGGCCGGGCTGACGTGGGATGGTGGAACAGGGAGGAAAGAGTATTTGGGGAATGCAAGGGGGAAGAACAGTTTCAGTACACAGCAGGATAAAAATTTCAAAGAGAAAATACTTGAGGTATAGAAGAGACAGTTCTGGAAAGAAAGAAAAGTTATTATGACCCACAGAGCTCATGGTAAATAAGCAGGAACAAGATCCACAGGCCTGAGAGGCTGAACACATCCCGACAGCAGCTTTGCAAACTGCTTTGCTCTCACTGGGAAACATCCTCCCTTTTCCAGAATTCACACTGAAAAGCCACAAGGTTTGTCTATTCAGAAATGCAGTTCACAACTCCTCCAGGGCAAATTCACACCAGATAAAACAGGATAGCTAATATAGGATGTATATTTTTCCTTTTCAGTATTCAGTGTTGTCGTGGTTTAACCCCAGCCAGCAACTAAGCACCACGCAGCCGCTCACTCACTCCTTCCCTTTCCCAGCGGGATGGGAGAGTCAAAAAAAAAAAAAAGTAAAACTCGTGGGTT
>NW_009597495.1:0-4359 GCF_000690535.1 Cariama cristata
GTCCGCGCTTCCACCTGCCGGAGGAATCCCTCGGCCCCCGCTGCGTTGTGGGCTGGAGATAGCTGCTCACTTGTTGCCTGGCTCTTCCCCTCTGATGGAGTCTGAGATGCTGCAGTCGCCTCTTCTGGGGCTTGGGGAGGAGGATGAGTCTGACCTGACTGACTGGAACTTACCTCTGGCCTTTATGAAGAAAAGGCATTGCGAGAAAATCGAAGGCTCCAAGTCTTTGGCTCAGAGCTGGAGGATGAAGGACCGGGTAATGCTCAAGGGCAGGTTGGGTTTTGGAGGAGGAGTGGGACAAGGTGGTGAAAAGGGAGGAGTAAGTCCTCAGAGAGTTGCTGTACCTCAAGTAGCAGTCTGTTTTCAGATGAAACACTGGATATTTGACCTGATAGTTTGTATGCCTGCCGTATGGTATTAGGGGAAGCCAACATGCAGATGGGTCAAAAGTACTAACTCGAAGCTTATGGTAATAAACTGAGTAGCTCCCTCATTTAAGATCTTTAGAGTACCTGGTGTTTTTCAGGAAAACCAATAAGATTAATGCAGTATTAAAGAACTTTCTGGATCAGCAGGTTAATGATGCAAGCACAGGATGCAATAAATGTAGTCATTGCAGTTGTCTAGTCGTGAAGATGCACAGAAGCTTTGTGATTTTGAAGCTTGCCGCCAGCATGTTGTGTGGAATAGAAAACTAAAGCATTCTTTGTGTGTGGGGAAACTGGGATTATGGGATTTTGGAAGCAGGAGATAGTTATTAGATGAAGCACTTACTGTATTAAAGCAAGGTGCTTCTCTTGTGTTTGAATATATGTTGCATGTTAAAATGATAAAGACGAGTGTATCAAAGAAAGATCCCTGCCAGGAGGACCTGAATCCTGTTGCATCTAGGTCCCAACTTAAACATCTAAGTTAAAAGCAAACAAACAAAGCACATAAGAAACGTCATGGATAATCGGCTCCAATCATTCTGTTCTTGGAATCTGCTTTGGATTACAGGATTCCCTAGGCCTCAAAGTTGTTTTGGCCATAACTTTGTGTTCATGAATATGCATGAATTTTTTTGGTGACCAAATTTCTGTTATGTTTATGATCCCTCTTATAATAGTATGGAATAACTTGGGAACTGCTGTTGGAACTCCATCCTGTAATTTCTTTCCAGAGGCATTATGACCAGGCATGAAGATGCTGTACCTGAGCCTAAATGTTCCTAGAGGAGTGTGCGCCTAAATGGTTATAGCCCTCAGAAGTTCTGAGGAAGGCTCTGGCTGAACCAGAATCATTTGACTGACTAGAATCATGTACTGAAAATTTGACTTGACAGATCATTAATGGATTGAATTGAGATTTTTTTTTTTTTTTGATGCAATTTAAATGTGCCACAGGAGACAAAGTTTTGTGGTATGTCTTCTTTAAAGAGTTTTGGCAAAGAAGAGATTTTTCTGTAGTAGACTGTGGAGGTTTGATGAGCTTGCTCGTCTATTTTAGTGATCCCTCTGCCTTCATGTGAAGCTTTCTGGTCACTTATCTGCAAAGCTGTCTTTTTCTAAATTGGGAACAACATTGACTGGATTAAGATAATCAATAGGTTGTACAGCATAAGCATGAGTAAAGTGGTAGTAATCAGCTGTCTTCTCTGTATTTGTTGTTAAACATTTCATATGCGTGTTACAGCCAAAGAGAATCATTTCAATGAAGAAGAGAGCAGTGGTCACAGTGATCATTACAGCCCAGTTCCTACCATCCTTGCTGCTATGGAGTTGCAGTTTCTTCTTCTAAGAGTCATCTGTGCTGTGAATGGTGTGCTTTTCACGAAATAGCATGCTATTCACTGTGAATGAGCTTAGGAAAACCAAGCCCTGAATCATTCTTGAAGATACTGAGTCTTAATTTTGTAAATGAAGAAAATAGAAGCAAATCTGAAATATTCTGTTTAGTTTTCTGTCACTGTCACAGTTTTCTGATTTCACTGTCAGCTTGAATCAAATAATTCTCTTTATATCAGGATCAGTGGTGCTGCTCATATGTCACTTGTATCTGGACAGCTTTATCAGTTATTGTTTGGACAAACTTGCCGTTTTGTATGATTACTTTTTGCTTAAGAACAAGTTCATAGGAATATATAGAAAGCACATAAAGACATCTGAGAGTGAAAGAGAAGCTGATTTGAGAATGCTCAATCTCATTACTTTTAAATCTTAACAGTTATTTTTCACGTCTTGTATTTTATTCAGTTTTTTAGCTATCATGGGATGTCTCCTTAGCATTTGATGTGATACAACAAACTTATCAGAACTTCAAATAGTGAAGGAAGGGGTCTGAACATGGAGCGTTTAGAATTCTCTATGGAAAATGATGTTTTAAAATATTTTCCCCCAACTAACTCAAGTTACGTTAATACTGCAAAATAGTTCCTAAAGTCATATAATCTGGTTTGACTTTGTGTTAGATGAACAGAATGTAGAAAACTATCTTGCTGGTTCATGCTGCTGTTATTTTCACATAGACCAACTGAAAATGGTAGTTTGAGTGTAATGGCTTTGTCCAGCAAACCAAGCACCTTCATAAAAATGCTGGAACTTGAGATTTCTCGGGTTTTTATTGAAAAGCGTTTTGGAATAATAGTGTGAGGGAACATATGCCGTCATCAGTGAGCCTTTACTGTCAGGAAATATACTGACCTTTTGTTGATTTCCACCACCACCACCCCCCCTTTGTCTTTTTTCCTCCTTTTTCTGATTTCACTGAAATATTTTGTTATGTGCTCTCTGGAATTATAAATTAATTATTCCTCTCATCTTGTTGTTTTAGCTGTCTTCAGAAAGTTTCTTCTCTTTCTTTTTTCTTGCTTTAGAGCATTACTCCCCAGTGATCAGAATTTTATCTTGCAGCCATACTTGTTTTGGTCAGCATTCAAGGCCTCTGATGTCTGTCTATAGCTGCTAATCAAGTTAAAAGCAACACATAGTCACTTCCCTCCAATCTCAATCTGACTGTGGGTCTGTTGCATTCCCCAATTTACTTTAGCTTCTTTTTCTTGGCTCTTGCCTCCTTTTTCCACAAGCCAGATCTGACTGACTTCAGATGTGCTCTTATCTTTGAGATGCTATTGAAAGAGATTTTCTTGAGGGCCGGAGGGGATATACCTCTTGGGGTGAGTTGAGAGCCTGGAAAGCATTCCATTATTCTGAATTTGATAAATTAACTTGTCAAAGCTTAGGATGGGAACCATTATCTGTATTTAAACACACCAGCCTATCTCCAAATCAAGAAATTCTCAAAGGTTAACCAAAAGTCTCTATTTGCCTGAGTTGCAGGTAAATCTGTGGCATTTTTTCCCTGTGAATCATGAAAAAACACAGGCAGTGGCACATTTTGCCCATATTCATTGTCTTGAGTAGTCCTAGGGAGTGATTCTAGCTTTACTATAGTTATAGGAAATGATTCACTAAGATTTGGGACTGGAATGACTCTTTTTTTCATCTTGCTTCATTGCTTTAAAAACCCCAGAGTTTATATGAACTTGAAAGTTTTTTTTAGAAGGCAGAACTCTAGTAAGAGGGAAAAGTAAAATAAGAGAAGTAATGAGTGGTAAATCTAGATAAAATAACTGACCATTTCCTTGCCCCCCCTTTCATCCAGAAGGACTGCTTTGAAAACATTTAATCCTTTGTCTCCTGCTGCCGTGGTCTACATATGCCATCCAAGTGACACTGCTTTGATCTATTATTTATTTAAAGAATATTTTTAACACAAGAGGGTTGGAATTATGCTTTGTGTATTGAATTAAATCTCACAGCCTCAGTAGCAACCAAATCATGAAACTTGATTTAAATAAAAAGATTTCAAATACACCAGGTTTTACTGACAAGTTGCTACTAAATTCAGAATATTTAAATTAAGATATACTGTACTTATATTGATTTCTAAAATAAGCAGGGAGCAACAAAGCTGGTTGCAATAGTTTAACATTTTTTTCCTCATGCCTGGTAACTTGCTGAGTGAGAATTAAATCCTGTTTTTATGAGAAGAGGAATACACAATTAGGTTTCTATAGAAATGCACATTAAAGGAGGGCCACATACAAATGTGCTTAATTCAGACAAGCAGAGTTTACCTGCCTGCATGGTAAATGTTTCATGTGTCAAAGAAAATTAGTGAAGGATAGTAGCACTGGAAGTTTGTGTGCATCATTCGGCTTGAAATTGTTCCTTCAGTCGAAGGAAGCTTTCCAGGCACTCTTGTAACAATGGATGTGGCTTGGCTGCTGCTTGCTCTGAGAGCACTGGAGGCTGAGCTCCCCCCTCTCTCCTAAGTCTGGTTTAGAGTGTTTTGTGTGAGCTGAAATGAGGCAGCAGG
>NW_009597495.1:4390-22082 GCF_000690535.1 Cariama cristata
AGGAGAGGGTGGGAGTTTGTGTTTTGGCAGCAGCCTTCACTTTAGTTTGACTTATTCCATCTTAAATGTTTGTTTTCTGTTTGTTTATGCATGATCATGGACTATCAACTGTGTTCATGTTTAGGAAACTCATAACCCAGTAAGCAGTCTGGGGTCTAACCCAAATGACAGGTAGTTTCTGTTCTTCCCCTGGTATGAAGATAAACTCTTAGGAAGACTAGCTTGGAGCACTTTGCTTTGATGCTGTAGTGTGGCCCTGAGAACTGGTAAATCCCTCTCTTCTAGGTCAGTTGTTGAAATCCATTTTAGTTCAATAGTTACTAAAAGCGGCAATTGCTGTCCAGGTAGGTGTGTGAACTGAGTGGTAGCATAGGGCGCCTGCTGGTTTACAAATGTCTTTAAAACCAAAAGAAACCAAAAAACCCAGCCTCTCCCCAAACTGAACCCCCTGCTGTAAGTAATGAGCACTGTCATCTAAATTATAGATTTATATCTTCCTTTACCTAGAACAAAGATCATTTTGAGTTAAGGTGGTTGTGTATTGATTGGATAGAGTTGGGAAGCTTGCACTGGGTCTCCCACCAGCTACACACGTTTTTATGTCTGAGCAGAGAGGGGACTTTAAACAGCTCTGAAGAGTACAACTAGTCACATATTTTGAAAGAAAAGGATCTTACCTTTATACGCCGGTAGGAAACACGGAAATCTTCAATCAATCAGTCAATCTCTTTCTCATCCTATGAATTTTCTCGCTTCAGCTGAGATCTAGGGGTTATAAAATGAACGCTGTTACCAAATGGAATGACAGAAAATGACTATATATTTGTGTTTCTCCGTTTAAAAAAATACAATGAGAGAATACTTATTTATGTATAATGTGCTTCATTTTTTGTCTTGGAGACTGGTGTTGCTGTACTGCTGAGCATATGGTATTTGGAGAGGAGTTAGGCGATTATTGCTACTTAAAAATCAACATACATGTTGTATGGCTAGTTACCCTCCTGCCCCCCCAGCATGTTTATAGAAATTTGAAAGGCCTGTGAATAGCAGACAATGAAAAAAATATACACCTTGAAAGATACACTTAAGTGCTGGACTATTATTGCAGATTGCATACTTTAATTAAAAACATGTATCACTACACGAGGCTTTTCCTCTAATTTCTCAAGTGTGGCAGATGTTAATAAACATTGGTAGAACCCTGGTGCAGCGGTAAATTGCCAGATGGTAGCGGGCTGCTTCACATGAAGCTCTTGTGGCAAAAACTGTGAAGCATCTGTTCTGCTAGCAACGACCACTTCTTTACTTTGGCATTGTGTATGTTTTGATAGTTGAGAGACTGAAGGTTATGTGAACGTTTCAGAAAAGCTTTGTTAATGCTTCTCTGGTTCTTACATTTCTTCTCTCTGCCTTTGTGTAGACAGAGAAATTCAAGGGCAAGAGGCTTCCTTGGAGTTTCATTTTTTGTTTGTCTCCATGGGTTATGTAGGTTTTCTGGGAAGTTTGAGGGGGTTTGGTTGTGTTTTTTCTCTCCGAGATGTTTTAATTGGCTTGCTGCTGTGCTGATCTTCTACCCTTGAAGGTTTCCAAAGGTGACTGTTAGCATAGCATGGCCATGGATAACTGAGGGAGATTATTGATTGTTCTCTGTGTCTCAGCTTTAACTGGCATTTCCAAGTAAATTTGATGAATCCAAGATGTTTGTCTTGCTCTTCTATTCTTCTATAAAGGATGTTCTTTAGATGGCTCTCTCAATAAATTATCCAGTGAAATACTTAACAAAACCAGATTGTGTTAATGGCATTCTTTAATACAAAGCTACAGTGTGGGATACAATAGGTGACAGATGGGCTCAGGGCCTGAAGAGTTCCTTTTTATCTTTTTGTCCTAGTGGTTCTACCAGTGACACCCTCACCGGTATTTTTACTTCTGTATTTGTATTTATTTATTTATTCTTGCTATGTTGTGTCAGGGTGATCTACAGCCAGAGTAGCTTTTGTTGGGTAGGGGATGAGAATGGCAGTGTAATTAGTGCTGTACGCTGCAGAACAGAGAAGAGGAGCAGTGCCTCAGAGGTGTGCAAAATCATCTGTGGTAAGAGTGATGATTTGAGTCATCCCATCCCTCTCCGTGCAGCCTGCCGTCTGGATGGAGCTCTGCATTTGTGACTGTCCCTCTGCTTGACTTCTTCCTTGTAGTCTGACAAAGCTTCTGGAAGGAGCAGAGTCTACAGCACGGTTTGCTCGGAGAAGCTTGGTCGTCTTCCCGCAGTGGCCCCTCCTTTCTCTCCATGGCACATCAGCAGTAAGAAGTTTAAAGCCCTTGAAGTGATCAGGTCGTTGAGCCTTATTGGGCAGAGGGACAGTGTTCTGTACTGTATGGCTCTCAAACACAACCAAACATCTTCATCTTTATGTTCCCGACACTTGAGTTGAAATTACAGACTTAGTCTTGTCCTTATCATTTTCTCCTACTTGCTCCTGTAAGCTCAGGAAACTTCCTGTTTTAAAAAGTTATTTTAATTTAGTGAAGTTGGTTGTAGCTCAGGGATTCCAGTTAAATGGTACAGTGCAATTCCTGGTCAAATATACGTTGTGTAGCACGTATTATTGACTTGTTAAAGATCTAAAAGTGTCATCTAGGAATATTTCGAAATTATAGTTTGTAAGGAAGATCTGAAGATGAAGGAAGTCAACGCATGGGAAGATGGACACCTTTTTAAAGATAGTGCTAGACAGGAGTCAGAATGTGGTGGAATGATGAAAAGAAACCTGTACAGAATGCAAAGCAGATACAGAGTTGTGCTGAGGTGAAAAGGAAAGGCGTTGTCACAGATCAAATGAGGAATAACATCTAGAAAATGTCTCTTGCTGATTCTTTTTGCATGTTGTATAAGGAAAGTGAAGATCATAGAAATAAAATACTTGTTTCCTGTTATTTTTCATTATTTTTGAGGAATGATTGGCAGGGACAAGAGAACACCATTTTGGTTATATACGTCTAAGCAGTGGTTTAAAGGCAATATTTTGATGCTTTGCTATGTCAGAGTGCATCAGCCTACGTGACTTTCTAGTTTTTAATCTTAAGAGCAGTTCTATCATGCACGATTACCTTTGATCTCTGAGGGCTCCTTCAGAAGCTGAGGTCGCTGGGCCATAGCATGGCAATTGATATTATTCACTATCCGACAGAGAAGACGCCCACTGTTCTCAGAGCAAGTAAATATACATATACACTGTCTATCGTGGGTATTGGCTGAGAGTAGTAATTCATCTACAAGCATAAGAAGTGCTTATAAAGTAAATAGTGAAGCCAGCAGTTAAAAGTCTGTTTTATGAGGAGCTGTGTTAGCGTTACTGACTGCTCTTGAACTTTGTGTAGTAGCTGCATTCACTGGGTAAACAAACATGTTGGACATAATAAACCTCAGAGGAAAATTCATAGTATCAGTGCAGAATACAGAGGTTAGAAAAGGAAAACAAACGCTAAGGAGGAGTTGATCTAGGAATCTAGTGTATGCTGTCACAACAGTCACAGCAGGAAGCGACCTTTTGGGCAACAGATGGCTGAAGACTACCTGCAGAGGTGTTGAATTATTAATATTAACTTGAGGTATTTCTTTGCATTCTACTATTTTTATCGCTGTCGAGAAGCACGCTGAGATTTTTTTTTTTCCATAACAATTTATTTCTCTTAAACTTTATGTAAAAAAACTTCCTTGAAACTGATAGCTGTTCCTTTTTAGATGTTTTACATTGCATATGTTACAGGTCAGCTGAAGAGGACTGGCACATCTGTCGTCTTTTGGTATTTGGCCTGCTAAAGGGAAGATCCATTAAAAAAAGAGAGTAGCACTTGATTCTCAATCATCTCACACGGTGTGGTGTGAAATGAACGTAGAAGGGTACCAAATGAGCGCTTGATGGTGTAAGTGACTGCTCAGAGGGCAATGCGTCAAACAGACCCCACTTCTGCAGCAAGGATCTGTATTCCTTCTGCCTGCTCCCTGGGTAGAGATAAGTCATGTACCTGTGGGATACGTTCTGTCTGAGTCGCTCCCTTCAGGAACCTGCCTTTGGTTTTGTGTGCAGTTGTGTGATCAAGGAGGTGGACCAGGAAGGTCAAGGTTTTGTCTCCCTGTTCAAAATTTTCAATGTTTTCACCAGCTGATTTGCAAACTGGCATTCCCTCAGTGGTGTGTTTTGTACCTAAGCCCGGAAATTATGTCTCTGCTGTTAGAGAGCACCCACACAAAGTGTTCCCACCTGTCACCTTTTAGCTGGGAGCCTGAAATGGGCAGTTGGCACAGAGTTCAGGATGCCCATCTGCTCCTGTGGCTGATATGCCGTGAGTCTCATCACCCCCAGAAGAGCCCCACTCCAGTTCAGCAAGCAGCTTGCTGCAGGAAGCCACCTTGTTGTGAGAGAGCCTGCCAGGTGTGGATGCGATGTATAAAAGCTTCCATGAGGGCTGGGAAAGAGAAAACGTGATTTTCTGGGTGTTGCAGAATGATCTGTAACTGAAACTCCAAAGGGAGAACAATGTTTTGTGTTGTTAAATATTGCTGTTAGTGCTCAGTGTTTAGAGAACTTATTGTTGAAGTATTCAATGGCTCCAAATGTCTCCAAAACAGTTAACGTTTTAGAGTTGTCTGTGGAACACCTAGCTGGTTTTGCCTTTTGGTTGAGAGCCTTGTACTAAATCTATATAAATGTATATAAAGAAAAATGTCCAAAACAAGTCTTTAGGAAGGGAATTAATTGACTGAACAAGCAGGCAGAATTGAGCCTACTGGCCAATAAAGATTCCCAAATGAGACGGATATGAGGATTTCTCAGTCTGGAAATCTGTCCCAGTATTTGTATTTAATGCTGATAAGTTCACCCTCAGCTCTGTAAGATAACATAGCAACATATATTTTATGTTTAATGCTGACTTAGTCTTGTGTTTGTATTAACTCACAGAAGCAATTTTAACTTACTGGCATGAAACCAGGCAGGTTTATAATGGTTGAGTGTTCGTCTGTGTAATGTTTAAGCAGAATTTTTTCAGCTTGAAAATTGCAGTGTAGAAATAAAATATTTATGGGTTTTAAAATGTCCATTCTGAAATGTTAGGTAAGGGTCTTACCACAAAATGCAAAAGTTCTCATAAATTGATGGACTCACTTGTTCTTGGTATTGCTTGAACTAGAAGATAAAACAGTTATATGACTCTTTTCTAAGTTGCTAACCCCATTCTTACATAGCCTATAACAAATCTACGGCAACTGATGAAATGGGGTGTCTCAGTTACAGTCTGGGCTGGAATTACTTTCGGGTATGCTACAATAGCATAAGTTGGGCTCCTCATGGTGTTAAAACTTCAGGTTTTCAATCAAAGCCATTCTTAGGAAGACAATCTAATATTTCTTCTAGCTGGAAATAACTGCAGAAATTGCACTAATTTTGATTTGAGATACCCATGGGTGGTGTTACTCTCTTGTCTGCAAATCTGTTTTGTCTCGAAAGAAGAGGTGAATTAAAAATATTTTACAAGTTCTCTGATCTGTAGTATAATATGTAAAATTTCATGTCAAATGCTTTAATAAGCATCTTCTCTTCTGAATAGACACACAACTACCTCTGTTCAGTTACTCCCATTTCTGATCGGTTTGGGGTTTAAATTCAGTACCATTACTTCTCAGGAATAGGTTTTTGACTGAGTGGATTTTGCAATTTAAGTATTGCAGGATGCAATAGAGAGTTGTGAATTGTATCCATTTTTTTTTAACGTACAAATTACATTATATAGAGAAGAGCCCACAGTAAGAGCTTCTGTGATTTTGATCTTGCGCCCTTGCTGAGAAAGCATTTTGGATATTGGTTTTCCTAGAAGCTTGCCAAATATTCTTATGCTTCACTTTTTAATTCTAACAAAAATCCATTGAAATGTATTCTGTTGGATATGTTCTTGAAATGTAGAAGTGAAAATTTCCACTGTCTTAATGGCAGATGAGAATATTATTGTACTTCTTGTATTTAGAAGCTTTAAATATGCTACAAAGTTTCTGGTAGTATGTTCCAAAACAGTTTAGAAACGTGAAAAGCATTATTCGGTTTCTTCGGCTCAGGTTTTCTTTTGATCTGTAATGATTCAACATCATAGATGGATGTTGAGTAGGAGTCAGGGGGGAGTGTAAGAGAGCTGTAATTCTTACTGGAGATGTGCTCTTTATTAGCAGAACAAATAGTTGTGAAGTATAATACTTTACGTCCTTTGTGGGGAGGTAGGCAGAGGGGAAATAACCCCATTTGTCTTTGGGATCAGTTAGACTGTTACTTTTCATGACCAGTTTGCTGTCTGTTTTCAAGGAGAAATGCTTATTTAAAGCACCAAACTTGGGAATAGAAAATAAATATCAGCCTGTTCGGCATAAGTCACGGATCAGACATTACTAGTAAAATATTGAAAAATAAGTCAGTATTAGACCACAAATGGGAAACAATAAATAAATGAGACAGAAAAGATTGTTTGGCAGGATATTTTCTCTTGAAAGAATGATTGTATGTTCCCACTTCTAATAAGTTATTTTGTCCTGTAGTTTTCTTTATTTCCTTCTGGGTTTGTAGTGCGTGTTTGCCAGCGCATAATTACTGCTGGGGCTGTTGGTGCTCTTTAACACTCTGCAGCACCGTGTGTTTTCTGAGGCTCTGTGAACTGGTGATGGATGTAGCATCCTGAAAAGGTGTCCTTGTGTGCAGGTTAAAGTTCAGTCAGTGCAAGTAGTTCTGCAGTGGTCAAGTGTTTTGTGGGGGGTTTTGGGGTGGTGTGGTTTTTTTTTTTTTTTTCCTTTTCTTTCTTCTTCCTACCGGACCATACTGCTGAGCACTAATATTCTCAACAAATGTGCGTAGTTGGTACATAACCCTTCTATGCTGCTTAAAATAGCAAAGGTTACCTACGTAAGATCTTTTGTTAAATGGGATTAATTTCTTATCTTTGCCTGGTGCACAGGTGGGTCAAGCCAGAAGTCTCGACAGGAACTGTGTGCCTCTTACTTTTTGAAACATTCAATGGGTTTTGGGAAAGCGGAGGCAGCAAAGGATGATGCTAAACAATAATCTTGAAAGGTGTTGCTGTCTAAATGAAGTTATTTCCTTATCTTTTGTTATCTTCTCAAAAGGAGTGGAAAGATTTCAAACTGCATGTTGTAATAAGTATTTATTGCAATATCGAAGCAACATGGTGTTTTCATCGGTGCAGTCGTCAATTTTGTACATGAAATTAGGTAGGCCAGGGAGAATGCCAGGTGCACTGGCTGAGGAAAAATAAGACACTGAAGTCCTGGCTGCCAGGCATCTGTTTTGCTGGGTGGAAAGCATTTAAAAATCTGTCCGTTGGGTTTTAAGACTAAAGGGAACTATTTTCATCCTTTGCAACTTATGTGCAGCAGCCTGCATCGTGTACGAGTGAGCCTGTTTACAGAGGCCAGTAAGGGATGTACTGGTAACTGAAGGTGCATGGAGCTTCCAGGTGGTCTCTCATCACTTTTAAAAATCAGGCCATCTTCATAACACACAATCTTTTTACTGAGTGAACTGAAAAATTAAAAATTTTGGAACTATTCTTCCTTTTACTAGTGCTGGGTATTAATCTGTTACCTTGAAAATAATGTATCTATGTCTTGAAAATAACTCCTAGCGTAGCAGTACGCAGTTCTGGAGCTGGGGGAGAAGTCTGGCATCATTTTGTGGGGGTCACGGATTCTCGGTGTGTGGTTTGGATCAGGAGGTAAATCAGTCAGTACTTGGATGTTGGAGTAACTTTGTACACAAGAAGTCCATCCAGTTAAAAAATGTCATGTGTGCCTGTTACATTTGTAAATATATTGAATTTTTGTTGCAGCTCTTGTAGGCTGGTTTTTGTTGGGAGTCTGTCTTCTAGCGAACTGCTGGTGAGATCTTTGCACTGGGTTCTGTAAAAGCAGGGCAGCAGTTGCCCTGTGTCTGGATGAAATTATTTTCCAAACAAAGCAAAAAAAATGAGAGGGAAGAGTAAGGTGTATGTGAGCAATGTGAAAAGGGCCAACAACATGTTGGTGGAACAGTTTGGTTTTGAGGGTAGCAGGTTGATGTTGATAAAATAAGTGAAAGAAAGTGAGAGGAAAAGAGAGATGAAAGCAAAAGATAAGAAAAGCAGGTAGAGAGAGAGAGAAGGATGGAAAAGACTTCCAGGGGGAGAGGAGTGAATCAGGTTGGTTCCCAGCACAGATGTCTACTCTCCATCAAGAGCCCCTGGGTTTGGCTGCAGGCATCCAGGTCGTGGTGGTGTTGCCTTGGGGCTCCCTGGCCATGCTCAGCTTTGGAGGGCCAAGCTGTATCTTGCAGCTGATCCTCATTTTGCCAGTAATGATACTTCTACTAGGTACTGTTCTTAATTTTGATAAAGTACTCTTAGTGCATGTGTACTTAGTGCTGAACTTCAGCTGTGGACCTTTTCACCCCATCCTTGTGCACTCGTTTGGGAACCCTTGTGAAACGCCAGTGAGGGAATCCCTATTCAGACTCTTGTTTTCCTCTGTATTCTGGGAAGTGCTGCTTCCTTCTTGCTAACGCATGGGCGTGTGTAACCCCTACGTGATTTCTGGGGGTTGTTAGCAAGAACATGGCTTGAGATGAAGCCGTTAACCAGATTTCTTGCTAATTTTTCACTCAGGGCTCCCCATCATAGACATGGGAGTCAGTGGATTCTGTAGAATTTCTGTCCTAATGTAGAGCCTGTCCCCCCTTCTTGGTGTGAATAGTGTCTCTCTGCTCCAGTTTCTAGTTTCTTTATAAATTATACATTTGTGTGGCTCTAGCTTCTTCTGTAAGCATGAAATTTGGATTTTTTTTAATTTTTCTTTTTCCTGATGTTGTGAATTGTAATGAGCACCCTGGGGAAGAGGAGATGCGGGTGGCCTTGCTTCAGACAAGCGAGGGAGTACTGAACACTTGATGGAAGTACTGTGAGCCACGTTACTTCTTTTGTTTTCCTTCTCTGGCTTAGGTATCAGGATGAGGGAGTTTAGAAAAGAACATTAAGATGTGAACTAAATTTTCAAGCAATATTTTTAACTGGCTGTGGTGCTTAGTCATTGGTTTAATGCAGGTTTGTGGTCAGAGGTGAGGGATCAGCGGGTTTGGATGTCACGGGTTCCTGGTGCCCCTTGTGGCTACAGCAGCGGGTCCAGATGTGTGACCTGGTCAGCTCCGCCGGGCAATGCTCAACCAGGAAGGCGAGCAGAGTGGTGACTTCTCCTAAGATAAGGCTATCCAGGATAACTAACACATAAGGAAAACAAACAGAAATGGACTAAACATTTTGTTATGGTTTAGTTGGTCACTTGGGTGTTTTTTCCCTCATAGTGCTTTTAGTTTTAATATTAGAGAGGACATGCTGTATTATAATATTGATCAGGGACCCTGAATAGCATATTCTCATGTTTTAATAATGTATTTCAGTTGGACAGTGACTAAAATGAGTAGCAGAAGTCCACTGATATCCATTTCCATGCTCTGTAAAAGAAGAATGGGGTCTGGAAATAATAATAAGAATAGTAGCAAAAAGTCTAAGTACTGTTCTATTTTAAAAAAAATGAAAAATTTAATCAGTCATGCCTTGCTTAAAATAGTGTGTGTTAAAGAGCAGATAACAAAGGTTTGTAGAAACTCTTCAAAAGTTATAGCAGTGGTAAAATTTCAACACAAGTGAAAATTGATTTTGTTTCTACACTAAGTGAGCATTTTATTGTCTGTCTTTGCAGATGAAGACTGTTAGTGTTGCCTTAGTTTTGTGCCTAAATGTCGGTGTGGACCCTCCTGATGTGGTGAAAACGACTCCCTGTGCCCGTCTGGAGTGTTGGATCGGTAAGTCTTGAGAACTTCCAAGCTCCAGCTAACTCTATTAATCTTACAAATACTGAGTTATGACATATATAGTAATCTTTAAGTTGTATGTTTCCTGGACTTAAAACTAGAGTGAACAAAAGGAAATCTGGTATCTGATTTCAGTCTATCTGTATGGGTTAATTAAGAGTCCAGCAGTAACTGCTGCCATAGGTTGTCTTTCTTTCCTGCTTTATTCTAAAATGAAATAGCATGGAGAAAAAAAAAACCCTGTTAATTAGCTACTTAGCTTTCTTTTAATTGTTGTAGATTTATAAATATGTAAGGAAATCTCTGAGCAGTTACATCTTTAGAGTACTGTGATGTGCAAAGGTTTGAAATTACCCTGCCTCATACAATATAGAACTAAGTTTCTGTAAAGTGCATGGACTTTACTGCATGTTGAGGTGACTGCTCTGGGGCTATTTTAATTGGGATCATGAATTCAGAAGACCTGGAATTACTCCCAAGGATGTCTTGCCAGCAGTTCCAACACCTGGGCTTGCTACTTTGATGCAGTGTTGGACTAAATTCCTAGGTGGTTTTTTTTTTTTTAAGGAATGAAAAGTTTGGTTTTGGAGATCAAGTCTGATTATCAAGATGAGACAGATCTGAAGTAATATTACAAGGAAATACTTTGTGTAGGAAAGCTTTCTAAGAGAGATTTGATTTTTATCTAGGAATTGAAAATGTTCAGTCTTAGCAAGTAACATGCAGAGTGCTGTAATCCTGAACTCTGTGGCTTATGATAGGCTGCAGAAACAAATTAATCATTGTACAAACTGAATTTCTTTAAAAACTTTCAGAATGTCTCGTTTCTAGCCTTGCCTTACCTGCTTTATGAATCATAGCATCTCTTTTTTTTTTGTTTTAACCTAAGAATGCTGATGACTTAAAGCAGTTAAAAAGCCATGAGCATGCACTAACAACTACATCTAATCAGTGGAGAGAACAGCTCTGATTTCTTATTGACACACAAGTAGAGAGCAAAGAGAATGAGCAGCATTGCAGAGTCATTAAAATAAAGTTATTAGTCGCCATCGTCAACAAAGAGAATTTTGAATGCAGTTTTGTAATTGAATTTTTAGTGTGTATATATACACAAGTACTCATTTCCATTTCCAGCCAACTTTAAATTTCTGAGAAAGATAATTGCAAAAATATCTGCTGTTTTTTCTTCTATACAACAGTCTCAAGAGAAGCTAATGGTGTATATTGTGGAAACATGTCTTTGCCAGATGTGCAAGGAAGTGTGGAAATCATTTTGGTGCAATTGCTGCTATTTACAACTGAGCCGAGATCACCAGCTTGTGAACTGGGGTAACAAATGGCCATCGCAGTCTCGGACAAAAGCCACTTGCAGTTCTCACAGTACCTTCCAGATGCACCCTTAGAACATCTGAAGTGTTTTGTTTTTCTCCAGAATTAAGCCCTAGCTGACATCTGTGCTACAGTGTCAGCCTGGCACCGTTTAAGGCACGGGGAGCTCCATACCATGATTATAGCGACGGTATCTTGGCCCGTATAACTGCAGGCCTTCGCTAGCCTTATAGATACACTCAGCAAGGGAGGCTGAAGGCTCCCGTAATGACTGTGATAGCATGAGCTATATTTAGGACAATAATTTGTTTCCATTGTTTGGCTCTTGGAATGGCACCAGTGTACTTTATTTTTGTATCAAGGGTATTGTTAATAATGCTAATTACTCTGAAGGCACTCCAGAGTCTACAAACTACATTCCTCTGCTGTCAAAGTGCGTATGAAGTATTTTTAATTTCTTTTTCTGAAGTTCAGTTTGGTCCTTTTGAAGGAGTCAAAAAAAAAAAAAACCCAAAAAACCCACCCCAAAAAACCCCAACCAAAAACCAAAACCCACAAACCTGATGTGTTTATGCTATTTTTTTGTTTCCTTTTTTAAATTTGAGCAGTAGCTGATGGCATGTTAACTACCAATAGAGGTTATAAGGCAGTGTGAATACTTTTGGGGGATTACTGTTCAACATCTCAAGGGTATTGCCTTGAAACTCTCCTTAAATAGCAAGGGGACTGTTGTGGTTCAGAGCAACAAAGCCTGCTGCAATATGTAGAGGCGTTTCTAAAAGGTACGTGGGGAGTGCGGTGACAGCAGGGTCGGCCGTGGGGAATGGGTGCTTGTTCCGCCCTGGAGACGGCTCTGGCGAGGCTTCTGGAACCAGAGCTGCAGCTGAGGCAAAGGCAGTAGGCAGGCTGAGCAGACAATTTACTGCTGTTTGTGTTTGGTTTAGGAAAATGTAAATGGTATACTCTCATTACCTTAAATCTTTCTGTAAAAGTATACTAAAATTTAAATAAGGTCCTAGCTTTTATTCATTTAAGAAAAATAACTCCTAAAATCCTGCTTTCATCCTACTTTATTATATTTTGTTTCTAACAGTACAAGGTAGAATGTTTGTAAAGATTTAAAAAAACCCACTTCATTGATTCGGTTAAATGCTTTTAAAATTTACATTAAATTGCAAAATATTAGCTTCTAGTTTTTTTGAGACTTGTTAATAGCATCAATTATATGGCTGTGGTTTTTGAATAAAGCACGTAAGCTGAAATTGTGTCCGTATGTATGGATGGTGGTAATTATCTAGTGATAAAATTAACTTCTTAAAAATTACGAATGACATATAATCTCTGAAGCAGTAAGCAATGGAAGTAAATGAAGCAGGATTTTGTATTCATCAAGAAGAAATGTTTATCATCAAATATTTAACCAATTAAAATTTTTGTCATTATTTACTACAGAAACCTTTTTTTCAATATTAAAAGAAACAAATGTAATGCTTCTCCTGTCTTTCAAAACAAAATTGTATTTATTACCTTAGCGAGAGAAATCTTCCAAATTTGACAGTCTTTAATGGTATTCAATTTGTACTTGAGTGAAGAATTTGGGGATAATTTTTGGGTATTGTACCCGAGTAAATTCTGTGAAGAATGTAATGTTTATGAATTTGAAATTGAATGCATGAAAGGAACCGGTATTACAATATCATTAAATGATCTTTCTTGCAAGCAGAACACTGGAGAGGGAAAGTGTGGAGAGCTTTTGGCTTCTTTCTTCTGCAAAGGGGGGGTGGTGCTCGTGCTTTGAGGTAGACTTTGGTCTCCCAGGTTGCAGATCGGGATTTTACAGAAACATAACGTGGAGTAGCTAAAGGTTTAAATGCATATAGAATTGGAAATAATTTCTGCCTCTTGTCAAGCTGAGTGATTCAAAAATACTGATTTGTATTATATTTCCTAGATCCTCTGTCAATGGGTCCTCAAAAAGCTCTGGAAACCATTGGTGCAAATTTACAGAAGCAGTATGAAAACTGGCAGCCAAGAGTAAGTATTTCTTGGCCTTCCCCTCTGCAGCTAGAGATATGATACTCCTTTGTGATAACATTCAACGTAGACTGAAAACTGAGATCTGTCTCTGTTCTGTGGCGTGGTGGTCTTGCGGCATTTGTTGCTTCCTTCATCCCTCAGTGTGAATAAATTCTTGCAAGCTGTCAAACTTGGTAGCTTTCTAGCTGATATCCCCCTTGGCTAATGGGTAGATTAGCAAAGCACTTTCTTTGATCATGTCTGGGGTGTTTGTTTAAAGCACTAAGTTCTACAGTGATTTTCTTAAATTTAGGTTGCTCTGACTTTATTGTATTTTTTGAGATGTTCTGAAGTTTTCATTCTGAGTTCATAGTTTCTTCTATTCTAAAAATGTGTTTGGCCTTAGCAAGTTCAAAACTGTCCCAGCACTCATCAGTACTGTTTTATCCTTTGCAACAAATGAAGGTTGTGCAGTTAGTAGCTGAGGAAGGCTTTTGGTTTTGTTGTCAAACATAATTTCAGAGCTTTGGTAACTGCTAGTTCTAACTAAAGTATAATGTGTGTATATGTTTTTGAAAGTGAATGTTTTGGATAGTAGTAATGCAAAGCAGAAGTTAAAGCAACATGCAAGCAACTGACTGTATATTTCATGTTTTGTAACATCCCACTTTTTCAGGCTGGGAAAGTGTTTTGCTTCTGGATATTTCTGTGTCCAGAGTGTCATATGTCTCAGTAAATAAGCTACAGAAAAATCTACAGAATGAAATTTGAAGTCTGCAGCACTTTCCAAGTAGATACAAAAAACGAACTGTAGAATCATCTTCACTGTTAATATTCCCCAGTATGTTCATGTCCTTATCTGTATGCTCTAGGCAGTTTGGGTTAAAATACTCCTCTTCAAAGTACCCGGGCTATTGACTACTAAATCATAAATTTATCATTATAAGCATGTAATGTGTAAACCAAACAGAAATAGTAACTTCACTGAACGAACCTACCTGTAGATTTGCTTTCATATTTTTTTTTTTTTTCCCTTGTGATGTGGCTTGCATACTAACCTGGTCTTCATTTTTTAAGGAGACATTGTTTCTTCTCTTCCTTTTAGTTTGTCTTCAGTAATAATAATGGTGTGCATTTTTGTCAGCACCAGGACTATATTTTGTTTCTAACATTGCTCACTACCTTATTTAATCTATAAATAATATACCAAATGTCTCTGTAACGTCTCAGTATATAGTTTAAGAGTATGGCCCGCGGTTGGAAAAGTTACCAGTACTTTCCTGTCCTCTGTATAGGACGACTGGTTGAGAAGGCATTTGTGTTAACAGTGCCCTTAGGTATTTTTAATCGGTCCTTCTATTTAAACTGTGATGGGTTACATTCACTTACTTGTTTCTTTATAATTTATAAAATCGCTAAAGATAGATTGTCACTGCTGATGTTTTGTTCGGGTCTGGAACCTAGAAGCTCTGAACATCCCTGTTCTTACAGGGCGGTAGAGAACTTGGGGGTTTTGTTCTTTTATTGTTGCAGTAGTAGATATAAACTTCTTTTTTGCCAGACATTGCTGACAGTATTTTTCACCAAAAAAAGAATTGTTGGCATGTGTGTTGTTAAAGGCTGCCGGTGAAGTAGTTTGTTGCATGCAAGTCCCTTCTCTACTTTCTGATTCAAACTTGATGGAAGTAGTAGTGTATTCAGAGCAATTTATGTATGAATGGAAATACAGTTCATACCGGTTCTTTACCTCTTGCCTTTGTGTGATACTTCCCTGCTCCTTTATTCAGGGTTGACTGACTAGAACTGAGTTCATCATTCCGTAAAAGCTGAATGTATTACCTGAAGGAGACTTGCTGTTTTTATTGGTGAAATGTTAACATTACTGAATCTGTGGATAATTGTCTGTGGGTATGCTTTTTTCTGAAGTGTTTTGTAAGTGTATTTGTATAAGAAGGTCTTGTCTTGAAGCGTATATCGTATATATTTAAGGCAAGAGAATTTACTTTTGCGTTTTTCCTCTTGGTACATTGACAATTTTTTTTACTCTCTCTATAGCAGCCCAAGAATTTGGCAGAAAATTCAAATAGCGCCTGAAATCAAATAGGAGAGTAAAACATCCTGATACAAAGGTGAAAACAAGCGTTTTTCTCTGCTCTTTAGTAACAGAGTCCATACTACTGAGGAATGAGGGACAGGCGTCTAGAAGCAGCAGGTACCCTGTGTGGGCCGACCTCACGCTGCCTTGTAGAGTTTGCACAAAACACGAGGCAATTACTGAGCTCAGATGTTTGTGTGCAAGGTGCCTGGTTCTTAACAGTAAATCACAGCCCTTTGAAACATTGCAAAGCTAAACACGCACCATTTTATTGCACTCTACAGGGCTCTTGAGTTTTCTGCAGTAATAAAGAGAAGTTGATGTGCCATCTGCAATAAAACAATAGGAACATTATTGAATTTCCTAGACCTTTCATATAAATACTAATACATCTCATTTTGTCTGTTTCTCAGTGTTTTGGAATGGTTGAAGAATTGATGAAAGGAAGACAATTTGGGGAAAGCTAGGCAGTCTGAAAAAAAGACCAAATCATTTAAAATCTTCTGAAACAGCCAATATTGCTGGGCTGTCAGTGTGGGTCCTTACACTAGCAAATGCCTGTCCTCAGTATCTTGTTGTGAACACAGAAATGGTGCTAAGTAGTGGTAAATGGACCAGGTTGGTAATAAATGCTGTGTGAAAGGTCCGGTGACATTGCTACCAGTGCAGTCCTTGTCTGCTTACAATTGTAGGATGTTGTTCAAATACATTTTTGTTGAATACAAATAGCTTAGATGAAAAAGCTTTAAAAGGGGTAAGCATGAAAATTCTTGGTTTCTGGAAGCTCCCAGGCTGCAGAGCTGATGCATATTTCCTTCCAGGTCTTATTGAGCCCCTTTCTAAATAATTTATCAGCTTGCCATTGCTTGAAGTATTTGTTCTGATTAAATTTAAGACTTTGCTTTATTGTTGTGTAGCTACATAAATTTGTGTGCTGCGGGAGTGAAAAACACTTCAGCCGTTGTTTCATCTGCAAGATACTGCAGTTAAACAATATTTGGTCATTTTGTTGCAATTCTTAAATGAAAATTTTACTGGGGGAAGAGAGTAGGAGAGGACAAAGCTGTAGGCTTTCTCTGTCTTTATAAAGAATTTTCTGAACAAGTAAGAGTTCTCGCAATTCAGTGCAAAGATAATTCGGGTACTAGTGAAAAAGTGGAAAGAAAAAAAGGCAGCTCTTGTCTAATGTTACCTTGGGTCGTGGGTTTTGAGTTTCACTGGGCACGGAAGGGGTTAAACCTGAGGGTAATCTGGAAAGCAGGCTCAATTACAGGGGATAAAAGGGGTTGCTTAAGCAGCTGAGAATGAAAGGAGGAAAAGGTAGTGAAAGTTAAGAGCACAGGACCCCATAAGGCTCAGCCTGACTGGAAGGGGAAAAAAACCTTCCCTGGGCCTGCTCTTCTGGCTTTGGGGGTCTGCGGCCAGGTGGGGCTGGGAAGGGCTGGGGGAGCCGGGAACACCCGGGCTGGGGCTCGCAGGACCTGGATGAAAACGTTTGGCAGGCAGTGCTGGTGGAAAGGGAGAGCCTTTAGCTGAGACAGCACATTATATCACTTTAATTGCCCTTAACATTTCTATTGGAGATTCTTCCCATGCTCTGTATTTAAAATATTTAGATAAGAAATTGATCACATTGAAATGGTATTTCTCTCCTTCTGATCTTCATTTATTACCCTTTGCAGAATACTGCCTGTGTTAGGTGCGAGGTTGTACTAAGTGACCATCGAGAGCGCCGGTTTCTTGTGCTGGAAGCAAGTAGCAAATATTTTCCCTGTTGTTTGGATGCAAATTTAGTTTTCTTGGCAGCATTGCATGTTATGCCATTCAAAAGGCAGGAACTTGCCTTCATTTAAAAGTCAACAGACTTTGTTTGAAAATAGGAATAACAGACTGCGAATTCTGAGTGCTGCTGCAGTGAGATGGTTTATGGAGATGCAGTAGCTAGCGGGCATTTTTATGAGCAGAAGTTACTGTTACTTAAGTCCCAGTTTTCATCCATTTATCAGCAGAGCCTGGGACTTGGGTTCTTTGCTGTAGCGTTCTGCAGAGCTGGAGCAGAGGGGTTCGTGGCGAGGATGAAGGTGTTACTCAGCTTTCTACTGCTCCTCTGCACAGCACGCTGTTCCTTTTCTTGTGGAGTGGTTTGGGAGAGCGTGTTTTTCTGCATCCTCTTGGCTGGAGTTCTCTGAACTGAGCTACAGTACTTTTGTATAAAAGGCACCAGTTACCCCATGTACAATGATTATTGTGTGCAGCATTGTACAGAATGCTACGAGATGAGGTCGGTCTGTGATTGCTGGCTTTGTTCTTAGAAGGGTGCCAGACTTTTTCTAGCCCCCCCCCCCCCCCCCGC
>NW_009597495.1:22148-44203 GCF_000690535.1 Cariama cristata
CATTCCTGTGTATATGCCTTTGAGAATGGGGCTGTGTAGCCAAAGGCAGAACTGTAGGTTGAATGATGCACAGTTTACATAATTCAGGATCTGGTATGAAGCAGTCTGGAGCATATGCTTATTAAATTTGCATGGAATGATAGAATTTTTTTCTTTTTGTTGGCTGTGGCTTTTGACCAGTTTCTTTCTTTAACTCTAAACTGACCAGAAAATTCACAGGACTTTCTTCCTTTCTCTCATCTTGCTCAATAATTTTGGCACTTCTGTTGTGATCTCTTCTGTCCAAATGAATCCCAATGGCACTCCTACACCAGGTGCTTTTTGCAATAGTATTCTTTACTCTCTGACAGAAACTTCCCCAGTCCTGCCACTGGAAGGTCAAAAACTGCTGTTCATAACTCTTCTTGAGTAAAGGTGAGGTTAAGAAGGCTGTCTTGGAGACACTTACATTCCTCCGTTGCTCCTGAATTGCATTCTTAACACTGGAGGAGCAGGACCTTGTCTGAGTGAATATTACTGTTTTGAGTTTTTTAAAATCTTCCTTTTCCTGAGAGTTTGTGCCATGTGGTGGTCTTTGCACAGCTAGCTGTGAGACCACTGAAAACCAGATGTTTGTAACTCTCTTGGGTGTGCTTTGGTAAGGTTCTGCCCCCCCCGCCTTTTTTTTTTTTTTTTTTTAAAAAAACCTTGCAGCACACAGGAGCCCTGGTCATGAAGGAGGGTTCAGTTGAGCCAGGTGCTGTACGGATGAAATAGAAACCACTGCTCTACAGCTTGCAGCCTGAAATAAGACTGATGCAAACAAATGGGAGAGTACAAAGAGACAGTAAAACAATAGCAGTCAATGTGATAGGGTCTTAGTATAACAGGAACCTGACTCTAAATGTGCTGGTGGATGCTACAGCATGGTACAATATAGAAATAAGAAACAAGTGGCTATAGAGGAGTTTTGAAAGTACGGTCACCAGGTGGAAGAGAATATACTGAGAGAAATGGGTTTGGAACAGACCAGAGTATAGGGTTGTCGGTAAATTTGGTTTGCGTGTGAGGTTAGTGAAAGAAGTAAGGTTTGTAAGGTACAAAGAAGAGGAGCAGTAGTAGAGCTGGAGGAGAGGATATCTAGGGGCTAATTACAAACAGTACGTTCTTCAAGCTGCAGTAATATGGAATTGGCACATTCACGAGATCCATCAAAGAACCTTGACAGCCTTCCTGCCAAGCAAAGCCAAGGACTGGAGTGGAGCTGTTATCCTTTTAAGCTGGACTGTTACAGAAAATAAAGCTCCGGTTACGGTACGCAGGAGTTGAGGACCACAGATGCGTTAGAAGAAAAGGAAAGTTGTTTTCTCTGTTATATTTACGGTGGACTTTGGTCTGATATCTTATCTTGTGTACGGAGGTTTCAGGGGAGGGGGGAAAGAGCTCTGGAGACCCTCGTAGCAATTTGAATATTTGTTGTCTGTTGAAGCCAGTTGCAGTGGCACAATGTTCAAGTGTCCATTTGTTTAAACAAGCCATCTTGCCGCTGAAGGGAGCGGGCACTGGGCCTCGGTCTTCCAGAGTCTTGGAAATGAGCCAGCAAAGGTGCAGAGGTGCGAAGCACTCTGAGCTGTTGTGAGACCCTACAAAACTGTTCTGGTGGGATCTTGCTTTTGTGTAGAGACCTTTACTTCAAGTTGAAGGTCAATTCTTCTATGGAATTTGGGATTTTTTTACATCCTCTGGTAAGTAACTTAATGGAGTGTGAGAGGTTTGTACCTCTCTGTAAGATTTAACCACAGCAAGGTCTGTAATTTGTCATCTGTGCGATGTCTGTTTCCCCACTCCCCCTCCTGTCCTTTCAGGCCAGTAGCTCTAGGGCTTCTGTACTTCCCCGTGCAATAACCGACACCAGCAAAGCCAAAGAGCTTTAAAACATTACATCCCAAAGGATTTTTTCCCCTTACATTCACTTGCCTAAATAAAACAAAGTCAATTACAGTATTGATTTTTCTAATTCAAGTGCTACGTTGTTGTCTCCCTTTTTCTTCTCTCCACTTCCTCCTTTTTTGCTAGGACAGTCATCTTCACTATTTTGATTGATTATGGAATTAGTTGTGAGTATTTCATTGTAGCACTGCCTGAATGGACATCCCTGGAGTGAACAACTGTGAGCTATGAAGGGGGATGAAAATACCAGATAGGGGAAGGACTGGAGAAATCTAAAAGGCAAGTTTAAATAAACTTTTAGAAAGCCTTTGGGAAGGGTAACTTGAAAGCAAATGTTGGTATTTGAGAATGCCCGCATCTGTAGCATCCCTCATCACTGAGGATGGTGTGCTAATGACGATGTGGACACTATCACACAGCAATTTTGCTTCTGTTCCTTATACAGTTCTCTTCTTGATGCTCCATTACTTACATTGGTGTCACTTATTAAGAGACAGGCAGTAACATATCTGAACTCGTTAGTCTGGCAGATCTAGGCATGTTTTAGGTTTTTGCAGCCCATTTAACTTATGTGGTTGTACCCATTTTCTTCACTCAGCTCAAAGAGGTGACATAATCAAGGCGGAGCGGCTGCAACAATCTTTTATTGAAGTGGACCTAAGGGAGCTGAGAAACTCGGTTCTAATCCCAAATAGGCACGCCTGTTCCTTTTATGTGTGGCATTAATAGAAATGTTAGTTAGTTAGTTGAACTATGGCTATATATTAGCTTTTCCCTCAAGTTGTTGGTGCCATGTTGAGACTCCCAGCAGTGTGTATGTCCCATTGTGCTTAACTATGCAGGTTTTTAAATACAGATTTTCCTATCTTTTTCTAATCCGATATCATATGTTGTGTGATGCCTCTTGCAGCTTGCATCCACCAGTAAGTGATGATCTCTGAGGAGACATCCCGTACGATACAGATAGATTATATTCTTTGTGGCAAGCCTTCAAGGAAACAGTGATGCTTTTCTGATCAAACAAGGCTGCTTCTTTCTCTTTTCTAGTCTGCTTCCCACCAGTTTTCTCTTAATTTCAAAGGAAGTATAGCCAAGGTACTTGAAACAGATGATTTAAAGCTTCTACCTTTTTTTGTGCGTTTTCTGTTGTTGATGCTGTTGTTTCCCTCATTAGATATCTCTGGGCTTTGATACGGTTTCTGAGGTTTCATTCGTTGCATTGCTTCCTTCTGCCTAATTAATTGGTAAGTTGCCTGCTGCACATCAAAGGTTGAGCATTTCCTAAAAAGTAACTAGTTAAGCATGAAAACTAATTGAACACATGACCTAATTATTGGCCTCTCTGTGAGTCATACTTTTCCTTTATTTCTGTAGGGTTTTTCTTTTAAAACAACAGCAAATACTAATTGCTCCTGCAAAAGAAATACTGTAGAATTCCAAAGGGGAAAATGTAAAACGGAAAACTTGTACTTGGTCTCCCTACTCTGCAGATGTAGGAACATGTAACAAAAAATGAAGAAGAAGACGAAGAGAAAAAAAAAAAAAAGACATTGTGACCTTGTTTAACAAAACCAGGTTTTCCTAAGAGGACTCTGTTTGTTGGTTTTTATTTCCCAACAGCCTCTTGAATTTGGCAGTTCTTTCAGGCTCTGCAAAATTTTGCTGTATCAATCCTTTGCTGTCTTGTTAAAGATCAGCTGTCTTCAGCATAAACCAGCATTTATTTTCCAGGAAAAAAAAAGTCTATCATAGAACAGGGGTCAACAAGTATAATTGCCAAAACCAGTTATTCATGTTTGCATTCTGTCTGAAAAACTGTTGTGGTACCGTTCTGAGTTGGACTGTTAGCCACGTGCTGTTTTCGCAAAGCATCCCTCTAGAGGAACGGGTTGTTTAGCCAGAAGACCACAAATTGTAAGTATGGTAAATGGCAAAAGCCACTTTTTTGTCTTTTGAATACGTAGAAAATTAGGGCAAATTAAGCAGTATCTGACTTGTAGTTTTGCTTTTGATAGTTCTCAGAGTGGTCTGCAACCCAACCTCCACTCATCCACAGCGTAGCTTGGCAGGGGAGAACAGAAGACCAGGGTCGCAGTTTAAACCACCAACAAAGATGCGTTGCATTGAAGCTACTCTCTTTTGTGCTGAAAAATCTGAACTGGGCCACCTATTTTCTTCTGCTGTTGGGGCCCTAAGCATCGGGAGGAAGTCACGATGAATGACTGTAGAGATTTTAGCATCTTAAACCACTGCATAGGTTCCCTGGAGTTTTGTAGCCTGAATTGTAGCAGTGTATCTGTAGGCACTGCTGATGTGACTGCCTTCACATGGGAGTAGCTGTACCACCTGTACATAAAAAAATCTCCTATAGCAATGATAACTAAAGGATTTGGGAGTAAGCTGTACAAGTGGAAAGCTCCCTACTGCAATTCTGAGACCCAGTCTAGCTAGAATGCATGTTTTAATTCTTTTTATAGTGAGAAAAAAAATATCTGATAAATCTTTACCACACTACTAAAAATAAAGTGGAAACTATGAAATTGCAGCAGTAATGTACTTAACACTGATTTCTTGGAGATTCTTGCAGAAAAATAAGGCACAAAAAGGAAAAAATAGTTACAGGCATGAACTGATGTGAAGAAGTGTGTTCAGAAGCTGTAAAGACAAGGAAGTGGCATTAAGCTGTTTTGTGAACTGAACTGCTCATGCATTGCAGATCAGCAGTGGTCTGGCATTCTGGAACTAAGTCAACAGACTTGCAAAATCAGTTTAGTGGGAAAATCCTCTGGGTCTTGCCATCTTGCTGAAAGCCTTGAACACTGCAGGCAGGAGTGACCTTGAATGAAGGAGATGGGGCAAAGGGGAAGCTATTGCCGAAGTCTAGAGAGCTAAGTTTGAACCACAATGAAAAGGACATTTAACTTGTAAGCATTTTATTAGAAAAGTGGTGCAATAATGTGACTGTTTAGGTTAGCATATATCTCTGAAAAGTGGCAGTCTTCAAAATCACTGAACTGCTGAAGCAGCTGCTGGATGACAATGCCTGCCTCAGTTGTGCTCTCTCTGGGAAGCAGACCTGCATCGCTGCAGGACAGAGGCTCCAGAACTCCCCACCACTACTTCTGCACGTTTTAAACAGCTCCCCTTGAAAATGTGAAGAGCGACCTGGTAAAATCTCCCATTTGCCCGTTCAGCCAGGCCTGCTTGGCAAGGAAGCTGCTAAAGGCATAAGGCTACTGAGAACCAGATTCTTGTTTTACCTACCGCCTTCCCCTCCCTTACAGGCATCATCATTTGCAGAAGCAATAGGCCCCCTGTGCCAAGGTGGAACTTCCTGAGACTGCCTCTGAAATGCTTTTCCTTTGCTTTATCACCCAGCATCTCAACTCCTATTAATTTTGAAGTCCTGTGTTTGAGTGCAGTTGTTCAGTGACCATGCATGCTCTTGCTTTGCTTTCCATAGTCTTCTGACAATAAGATCCATTCACTTTTTATACTTCCTCTCTGCTTTGTTTTGTATTTTGTCGTCAAAATGAGGCCGAATTGGCAGACAAGCAAGATTTGTGTATTCTAGGGTGTTTGCATATGACTATTATACTCTTAATGTCAGTTTGTCCTAAGATGTGAAGAAAGACCAGATATTAGAAAGGCTTCTTGAAAGACATAAGCAGCTCTGCCTGCTCAAATCTGATTAACGTTTTTCTGTAATTACCACCCAGCCTCTGTGTGACCTATTTAAAAATACCTTGTCTTTGTGTTCCATGGAGAGTAGCAAATCACTGGCGGTTAGAGACAGGGAGGAGCCTTCTGCAGATCCACTTGCATCGACCCTGGTGCGCTTTATCTGGTAAATACCAGTAGGTATCCGCTGGGCAAGGATTCAGCCACTGCAAACTTGGACATGCAGATAAGACTGCATTAGACAACTGAAGCTTCCTTCTGAATAGACATCAGAATTCTGTGCAAAACTGAAAGCATTAACAAAGAAAACTATTTACATTTTTATTTATATTCCTCCTCATGTCTACAGCAGAATGAGAAAAGCCTGAAATACTTTGGTTTTAACTCCTTTCATATGGATCTTAAGCATAAACCTCTGAATGATTGTTTTTCCTTCTGCTGACTCATTAAGCTGTTTGTTAATCTGAATATTGCTTCATTAAACAATTACTTTGCAATCAGAGGAAAACCTGAAATTACTAAATAGTTATTTAGTATTGCGAAGATCAACTTCTTGTCCTAGCATGAATACAGCATAGTAGTTCCTCCTCCTGAGTATGATGCACTTTGACCAGAATATAAAGACAACCAGTCTGAGGATTCACTTACGCAGTAGATTGTGGTCCTGCAGCCTAAACTGGGCTCCAAGTAATATCTAAGTTTTTGTTTAAGAAACAAGAAGATGCAGAGCCTAAAACTTTAAAGAGCTCTTAAAATAGAGATTATAAGGAAGGAATAGTACTAAAATGACACTGTCGCTTAGGAGTTACGTTATTTGACTAAGTAGGTTTTAAAGAAGTGTCCTGGAGTGTACTTAAAATCCTGTTAGAGCATTTTGTGATGTGACCCATCAAAGCCATCAAATTGTCATCAGACTGAGGATAGAGATCTGGCATATAAGAAGCAGATTTAAGTTCTTTTACAATTCCCTTTGTTTAAAAATAAACAATTATTTACACAACCATCTCGGAACATTTATTTTATTTGAACGTATAGGGAGGGATTCTTACCATACAGGGTAGGCTGGTGGGTAGAATTTCTATAAATCTTGGAGCAAACTTGGAGTGTGTAGCAGCTTGTAATTGCTGAGAAACACACCTGTCTCCTGAATCTATTGTAGCAGATATTCAAGGTTAGTAGTCTTGATTTTTGTCTTCCCTGTCAACATCAGTTCTGATGAACAGACTGCTCAAAGGTATTTTTTTTTGGAAGTATTATTGAATACTGAATCCACACAATGAGGATTAGGTACTTTAGAATTCATTTCACATTGGACTTAAAAGCAAGGTCAAAGACTCTGCAGAGGAAAGGTAAAGTCACTACACTGCTGACTACAGTCAAGCGAATAAATGTTCCACCCTTATAGCTTAGCTCTAGTAATGCATTTTGTCCTAGACATCTAGCAAATTAAGCTGTTTAAGTCTTGGGCTGCTTGTGAATATATTAGCATGTATGAGATTGAGATGGATTTTTAAAATGCACCTAAATATCTACTGAGGACTTGCACAAGATTTACAAGAGTCTTCCTTGTGGCTTTGTTTAGCATTTGAACTTAAGTATCTGTAAGTTATAGTACATCTTCACTGTAATTAATATTTTTCAAGTTAGCAATAACTAATAATTTTATCAGAAACATTTTTTTCATGGCCTGCATTAACCAGGTTAAGCTATTGCTTGTAACATTGATTTGGGATTTCCAGCATACTCCCTTGTACTTAAATATGCAGTTTTTTGTTATCTTTGATTAACACTCACGAATTTACATCAGGGTAATTTCATGTGCCCACAACCTAAAATTAAAAAACCTAAAAGGCTTTTCTTCTTTTTTTTTTTTTTTTTTAAAAAAAAAGAAAGGTCTGGAGTCTGTGGATATGGTTTGGAGTTATTTGTATTTGTATGCGTGTGTCTAACTCAAGAGTTATTGTGGTCATATCAGCTTGGGCTTACAGGCAATTGAGTTTGTGATTGATTGATAGTAGGTATAAATTGAAATCACTTCTTACATTGTTGAACTGATCTCTGAAGTTATCACATAATGTGCTCTCGCAGCTGTTCACTTCTCTGCTGTCCGTGTTTTCCAGTCTGATGACCTGCTGCAGCAAAATCCTGCTCGGGCACTCATGTTTGCAGGCATAAGGAAATGAACAGCAAAGTTGTGTCAGTGCAAATGTTGTGAAGTTCAGAAAACCCTCGGTGAGACTGCAGGCTTCCTGCCAAGTTCTGGGCTAGATGGAGTTTGCCAGGTACTTTAGGACAAACTTGTCATACCACTATCCTTTCCAGGCTCGACAGCAAACTAGGAGTGACTACAAGGTCATGTGCTGCCTGTGAAGGGTTTCTGTCTCACTAAGATTTTGCTGCTGTTTTCTTTGTTTGGGGTGGATGTGGAAAACAGCTGTGCAAGTTAGAGTACTTTGCTTTTGGATAGAATGTCAGATATCCTTTAGAGAAAAGGAGTCAGATTTATTACAAGACATACTTTTTACTGATGTAGTAAGTGTTGTTTTAAACAAGCACTTGTAATGGGGTAGTGCAGAACATGTTGCTACATGAATTCCAAAAATTGAACATATTTTTGACTGATTTCATAAGGAAGCCCGACTTTTAAAACCATGCAGTGTGTGGTTGCATCTTGCACACACCGTACATCCCAGCAACCTTAACACGTCACATGCCATTTTTTAAAAGGGTTGAGAATGCAGAATTTCAGTTTGTTCTAAATGGTTTGTGAAAAATAGCTGGGTGGAGGTAGGGGACAGACTCTGTATTGTTACTCTCCTGGCCAGCTAAGGAACAGGCTGCAGTCTGAGCCCAACTCTTACCAGACGTTAACAGCTACGTATGGGGAGGGAAGAGAAAATGCCATTAACACCCAAACCTTCAGAAGGAGATTGCGTCTGATTAGGTGATAGAAAATCCAAAAATGAGCAGCAAATTTGGGGAAAATTTGACTTGATTCTACTGCTCATGAAAGAATTATTTTCTGTGTAGATTGTTCATTTATTGTGAAATTGTGCAAAAATAAAAGTGTTCTTGTGCAGTTCTACACAATTTCACAATAAATGAACAAAAATAAAAGTGTTCTTGTGCAGTTCTAAGTTTGTCTATTCTTTGAAGTGTTTCCAAAGCCAGTGTAAATTCAAGATCCTAAATCTTTCTTTGATGCAAGAAAAAAGATGTGTTTTAGTAAGTATTAAAATTAAATCACAGTGCATCACAGGATTGAGATATTAATAATGGTTTTGAATGAACCAAAGAACAAAGTATTTTTGTTAGGAATGAGGTATGTAGTTTTTCACTAAAACGGTGTCAACATCAGAAGACTTGAAAGTAAGCCAACTTAGTGCCATATAGAGAAAAAGGAAAAAAAGCGTGGATGTAACAACATCGTGAAAAGTCCATAGTAATGAAGTTAATTGAAAACAAATTAGTGGGTATGAAGCAACTGGTAGTGAAAGTTACTAGGAGCGTGAACCGTTAATGTGTTTTGGAGGAATTTGTGGAAGAAATGGCTTAGAGATAATTTAGATGCAGACCCTCAGAGGTCTTAGCAGAAGCTTGGTCTCCAAGGAGAGGTTTATCCCTTAGATTAGTTCTAGCACTGTCCCTTCCAAGGCTGCAGTGAGTGAGCAAAGATGAATAATGAAGTAGCAATTAAAAGCTCTCTGGGTAGGTAACTGGACTAGACCAGCTGGGCTGTACTGGAGAAGAGGAGCGGTGGAGCTGGGTTGGTTCTAACCCGGGACACTGGCCGGTACCTTGGCCAACTGCAGATGCCTAAAAACATTTCACACGAAGAACCATCTTACACGCCTGATGGCTTTTGGAGCTGGAGGTGGAGTCTTGGTGTTTTACTGTCCTGCATATATTGTTATTCCAGGAGTTTATCAATGCTGAAAAGTTTAAAATGGTTCAAAGAAGGGATTGATCAGTGGTGTCCTGTGGCAAGGACATGCTTGTCTCCACGACGTTTAGTTAAGCTGTATGTCTCTGTTCTTTTTGTCTAAACATGTCAATGGATATTTTCATTTTAGTTTACCTAGTCCTAGTGTTGGAAGAGATAATAGCTAGCCAAGAGAAAATGAATAAACCTTAATTGGTTCTCATTTTACAGGCCACTGTTATATGCAGCTTCTCTATCGTTTCTCCTGGCAGATGAATCCTAAGCCATTTAATCATTCCTCACATGCAAACCATAGCACACCTAAAAAACCAACCAGACCATCTTCAAGGTATAGGCGTTTGCTGGATCTCTGCAACAGCATAGTGGTTTTGGGACTTCTTTCTTGCTTTCCTCATGATTCTTAACTCTGCACTTGCTTTTATGACTGCTAGTGGCTGATGTTTATACAGAAGAGCTCCCTACACTCCCAAGATCTTGCTTCTGAGTGCTAGTGTGTAGTTCAAAGCTAATTGTTCTCTCTGTAAAATCAGACTGGTGTTTCTTCTTGCACAATTTTTAAATGTGTCTGTATTGGCTATCTTCTTCTGTACTGCTGCTGAAACACTCCCTATTGCAGGGTCTGCCTGCAGTAGTCCTGAATAAGCCTTGGTCATCAACAGACTGTCATATTTCTGCTCACTCCCTTTTCAGTAGTATTTATTAATGTGTCGGATGATTTGGGCTACAAAACTGACTCCCTTGGAACTTCACAGCGACTTCCCTCTATGGACAAAATTAATCATTCTCCCCCCACTCACCTGTTTTATAAGCAGGTCTTTATATACAGACTTTCCTCCAAATCTCTTGTTAAAGTCTTGCTAAATGTCTTCTGGGAATCAAAATGGGTTTATATCAAAAAGATACTTTCTGTCATCTCCATGGTCTTTGATTTCTTTAAAAAACTCTAGAAGATAAGAGTTTGATTTAAAAAAAGTATACTTCTCATTATAGATGCTAAATGGACTCTTCCCTGAGGTGTTAATTCATGTTTCTGTTTATTATTATTCCTACCAATGTGCTCAACACAGATGTCAGACTGCTCTGGATTTCCTCTGAATTAATTTAAAAAAATGACGTCATACTTACTGCTTTCACGTTTCCTGATACCTAGGCAGTTTTAAACTGAGGTTACCCTTTACAGTTAAAGTTCAGTAATTTAATAGTTGAGTTAATTTAGTTTACACTTTTTGTTCCATAACTCCTGGAGCGGCGATAGGGATGTGGAAAGTCTGGTGATCTCCTTGCTTGTAACTGCTTGCGGTGGTTGATGGCCGTGCCAGCTCTGTAGCTGTGAGCTGTCTGCTTCCAACAAGTTAAACCTTAAGCATATACTTTCCGAAGCTTGTAATTCTTCATCAGTTGGAACAACTACTCATGCTGTGCATTAGTTTCCTCCAGGTTCGTATGCTAGTCCCTGTGTATCTTGTAAATTTTTTAATTCTCTGGAACCCACCTTGTAGATATAATTAAAGATTTTTTTGTTGGTAGTTGAAATACTGATATGAATGTTGATTCATCTAAAGTGTTTTTAATACCAAAAACCAAAATAGCAGTTAGTCTTAAATCTTGCTTATGTTTTATGATAGAATAACTTTTATTTGAAAACCTTCCTAAAGAGAAGAAAAACCTCAGGCTCAGAGAAACACCACCCACCCCTCAATCAAAAAACCCCAAAGCGTCGTGATGCCTTGCAGTCACAGCGGGTGTACAATTCTTGCTCTGTGTTTCTCAAACTGGGGTTGCAGCAAACCAGAGCAAATCGTTAGCTGAGGCTACTTGGCTGGGCTTAAACTTTTTTTTTTTTTACCCCCCCCCTTAGGCAGAGGAAATCAGAAGGGTGTTCAGGAAACTGTGAATCCGGTGTTTGCTTGATGTGCAATGTACTATTCTCTCATAGAAATTAACTTACCATTTATAAATATTTATAAATATAAAAATATATTTTTTGTGGTCTGTATTCATCACAGTTTTCTTACTTGATGCAAGATGTTACCCAGTGCAAGATAATGGTGATGGGTCATACAGCCCTTGCACACCCTCCTGCGATTCTGTCAGCGATGACTTGTGGTTTATCTGATCTTTGGGTGACTCCCCAAGTTCTGTGTGTATTTCTGCTCAGCATCAAAAAGTTCCCTGACAAAGGACTGGAGGTGATTGCAAAGAATTTCTGCATATTCAGAGAAGCAATCTAATGTGACCTTTAGAGAAATGGAAACAAGGGTGAATTTGAGCATCCAGGCAAGAACAATAAAATTGAAGTTCAAGTCCTTATAAGGACAAAAAATCACTAAGATTTCCCTAGAATATGATTGAAACCTTTTGAGAAGCTTACTGAAATTTTTGGACCCTACTTTTTATTTTCCTGCATGTCATTACAGGATGATTTCATAGAATGCTTCAAAAATAAATAAAATTATGGTAACACTATTCTCTTCTAATTTATCTAAGCTATTCCTTTTGTATTTTAATTTCTTAACATGCAAGTATAAATGGTGCAGTTCCCCTGCTGCTTCTTTATTTAAAGTGAGGATTGGCATTTGAGGAGTGTTTTAAAACAAAACAGAAGCGTATCTGTGCAGTGTATACTTAAAATGCCCTGTCTTCATTTTGCTCTTTTATAAGTAATAGCTATTTTAGTCTTCTCCTTTTCCTAAGGTTTTGTTCTTAATAATTTAAAAAATTGATTTGAAATCACTTAAGCCAGGATTTTCCAGGACTTTGCAGCCTCAGGGAGTGGAGGTCTGGAAGAGAATTCCTTGCCATGCAAAACCAAATCAAATGTGCATTTTGTGCTCAGAGCTCATTTTTCCAAGGTGTGCGAGAGACGACCGGGAGCCGCGGCAGGGCCTGGCGTTGGGATCCGGCGCTGACCGTAACCTGGCTGCCCAGGTCCTGCCTCCTCAGCTGCCGTCATGAGGCAGACATGTGATTTAGATATACATAGAAGTTATTATCTCTATTTCTGTCAGTGCCACTGCGGGTAATTTTTCTTTCGGCTTATCTGCTATATATTTATGCCATCCTTACGAAGGATTTTTTGTTTAAAGTCTTTTAATAAGCCCTCAGAAAGGCTGATGGTAACAAAATGTTCCCATCCCATTGCTGTAAAAATCCAGTGCTCTTACAGAGTTGGGCTCACATGGCCTTTTTTTGAGGGTTTTGTTGAGCCAATTTGTTGTCCTGTATTACTAATGGGATAGTTACCGCTCTGTGGTACTACTGACGTAGCAAGTAAAGCCTAGAGCAGTGCTGAAAGATTAGAATTGCTTTTTCCTGTACCATAATTCGGAATCAGACTTCAATATACTGGTCATGCAACTAAAAAGGTCTTATTTCAGTTTTTCCTAACACAACTGTGTATTCTGCATAGTGAGTGTCACAGGCTAAGAAAGCACAAAAGTTTTCATTGTGTAGTTTAACTTGCATGTATCTCATTCAGTGCTGAGCATGGTGTGAAAATACTATAAATGTGCATTGCTGCTCCTTAGCTGGTCTTTAACAAAAATATAGAAAAGAAAGCAGTGGGACACAAATGAAGATGGTTTGATTTCATCAGAAGTTAATTGTAACAACTGGAATAATAACGATACGTTAAGGTAGTCTTCATGGTGAATAGCTCTAAAATAGTAAAAAAGAGGAGATACTCCTCATCTCTCCACTTTGTAGTGGAGGTGCAGCTTAGCAGAGTCCTTGTGCAAGGGTGAAAATCAAGCCAGAAGGACATGCCTGTAGGTGTGGTACAGGCTGAAATTTCTCCAGTACTCTCCTGTGTTTTCCCCACAATTCTTTCTCCTATACACACCCCCATTCTTGGGCCTTTTAAATTTCTGAACGGTTATGTTGCTCAAAACTTAGGTGTTAAGCTAAATAGAGTAACTAACACCAGTCTTTGAATGAATTATGTTTCGCTTGGGAAGACTAGTGCCGTTATTTTAGCAATGATCTTTTTCACTGTTTTGTATGCTTCCAGTGTGGTGAATAGGTTAAAAAAAGTAAAACATCAGTGACGTTGCTTTGCTGTGTGGCACAATGTGGTTGTCCAATTATATGGCTGTGAAACTGTTTGACATATATATGCCTATTTTATATGTCTAAGCCAGAGTTTGTTCCAGACATTCGGAGGAACATGTTGCATCAAACTAGTGGTTGCCCCATAAAAGGTGGAATCTGAAGTAATTCAATTTCATGTTTTTCACTTAAAGGAAAGCTAAGTCTAGGATTTTTAGTGTTCATCATTAACAGGTCCTCAAACATCTGAGAAACATCTCTGACTGCAGGGTTTTTGTTGTTCTTTGCATATAAGATACCGGTCTGAATTCTCTTAATGTGAAAATGGTAATTACCATGCTTTTAGACGTAAGAGCTCTTGCACTGCTCTGAATCGCAGCATGGCCCTCCAGTGTGCTGGTGTTGCTGGTGGAGGTCGTGGCCGTTGGGTTTAACTATGGGATGGCTTGTACAGTTGCAGTCCTGGGGACTTGCTGAGATTCTCGTGTGTAACGAAGAGGTGGCAGTCAGGAACTCAGGAATGCAGAGACCAAGAGTGGTGGCTCAATCCCTGGAGCATCCTACCTTGAACTGGGTAAATTCTTTTGTCTGTTGTAGAAATAATCTGTTTCTGAAGTTCCTGTGCTGCTTCGCTAGAACGGAGGAGAAGGAAGCAGTGTGGATTTGCTTCCTTCCAGGGCCAGCTTCACACAGGACCGTTGCCATGCCTTTGAGTGAGAGTTCTCAAAATTTTAACATTTAACAGTCAGTTTGATAAAATGTGCCTACAGAAGTTCTGTAACAATTTTCCTGTCATTTTAGAACCTGCTATTAGGTCTTGTCTCCCTCTTTTTTCCCCTGATGTTCTGTTCCCTCCGTCTTCACAGACCATGCTAGCTAAACTGGCTCGTGGAGCAACCGCAACCATTTTGAGCAGTGACCTTGATCCCTTGAGCTGTAGCAAAGTGGTTCGTGTGCTGGGCAGGAGGCTCTAGTACACACAGCCAAGAGAGGTAGCGTGAAACCTGAGCATCTTTGGCCCTCGAAACAGCTGGTTTCATTACTCTTGTGTTTTAGTAACTTATTTCTTTGTAAGGCTTTTTATATTTCTGTTTTTCAAATTTGGGCATTGTTCCAAAAAACACTCTCTTGGAATAATTAGATTGCTTTGATTCCTTTTAATTAAATCATGTTAAGTAGGCTGTCTGTCTGCATGGCAAAGTCTCGGGTTTAATGTATTTTCTGCATTTGGAAACTGGGATTCAAATCTGATCCAAGTCACAGTGCAGCAGCTGAACGATGCCCTGTGATGTCCCATTTATGCAGAGGTTCACCTTGAACAGTAGAGTTGCTTTGAAGAATAAAGCAGAAAAGATTATAAATCATTATAAGGAAGAATTAGGCTACGTTAGGGAAAAAATATTTGTAACAATAAGGGAAACACACTGCCTTGCAAGGCTCTTGGGCATTTGCTGTAGGAAGGCTTTAACACAGGTTAAATGACCGATTGTCAGGAAGGATGCAGATGTAATTGGTTCGGCATCAGGATAGCTGGGGTGGGACTAGATTACTTCATGAAATCCAACCCAGCCTGGCTTTCTGAGATGGTACAGGACTAAGCAATGAGATGGCAGGATGCAGAACAGGACACCTTTTGGTTCGTTGTATTGTATGTATCCTACGTGTCAACTGATGGTTCTGTAGTGAACTTTACAAACACTACAACTATATTGATTCTATTTTATTTATTTCACCTGTAGCAGTAACTCTGAAACTGTGTTTTTCTTGCTTTGTGTACGCTGTTTTGCATGTGGGATTCTTTGCCACCTAATAGCTGTTTTTAAAAAAAAAATCTTCAGCAAAATAAAGCTTTTATACTGCATTATAGATTCTGGGTAGGATCATGCATATGATGTCTTCTGTAAGGAGGTGTAAAAGACAGCTTCAGTACAAAATATTGAATGTTGGAGTAATTTCTTCTGTTGATAATTTGGGAACACATCTGCAGACGATAAATGGAGCAGCAGTGCCAGTGAGTCTCTCAAGAACAGCAGAGCTGTCTTACCAGACCCATTCCTGTTTTGGAGAATCTTTTACCTGACAGTGTGTCTGATGGTAAGGGTGATTTTGATCTCTTTGAGGAAAGACAGGAACGAGAGGAGTGCAGATATGAACTGAAACAGAGCTGTGATTTCATGCAGAGCTTCCTTAGTCCTTACACAGTGAATTTCAAGCCATTCCACACCGTTTGCCAGCGTAATTTTACCCCCTAGCCACTTCTCTCTCAAGTTAGTTGTTACTGGTGCCCTGTGACCCCACTCCAAACAGTCTTGTAGAGCTTAATCTGCGAACTGCTAAGGGGCTTAAATCCTGCTTAACCAAGTTATGTCTGAGAATTTCTTAACTTTTAAGTGTGAGCCTCTGACCTGGTGCAGACAATGCCTTCTCTCTGCTCAGATGAGCACAGTTTTACCCTCTTTACCTTCCGTACAGCTGTCCACGCTAGTTAATGTCTGTTTGTAGCAGCTGGGGAAGTCATTGGAATAGCTTCGTTCTTCAGCCTGGACTCATCAGAAGCATCACACCTCAGCAGTATGAAGTTACTAGGGAAAGCAATTTGAGGATTGTATGCCAATATGACTTGTAAAAAATGAAGTATGAATTTATTTTTATGGAAGTTATGCTGATCAGGTTTAGTAAGGTATCTTAGGGATGAAAGGTGAGTGACTTCAGGCTTTTGTTATGCTGAATAAAAAGAGGGCAATATTACAACTTGTCAATAGCAAAGGTTATGAATGCCAACAGATAGAATTTTCATATAATTCATATCTGCTGTGCTAGGTGTTGCTATTTTGGCATTGAATCACATGCACGCTGTGGTCTAAGTCTTGTGGCATCTTTCTGGTACCAAGACTGAGGTCTTAGGCTGCAGGAAAATGAAAGATCAAGACTTGAATTTTGTAACTTTGGGAAAATAGATTTACCCTTGTATTTTTTTTAAGAGGAAAAAAATTCATCTCCCTGTTGAAAATGCCATGGCTCTCCAGCATGCATCCATCACCTTGCTGGGCTGATGAGTGCTAGTGGTGATGGAAACCTGGCCTGGCTTCCAAAGCTCTTTTTCTCCCCATTGCCCATTAATGGTTAAGCAACATCAGCAACTTAAATCACTTATTCTCAAATTGTCACCTTTAGCACTCTGCATTTCTTCCTTTTTATAGGACCTAATCCTGAGGTGAGTTTCCTGAACTCAGCATCTTGGCAGGGTTGAGCACACCAGAGTTTGGAAGGCAGATAATGAGTCGGGTTCTGGTTTCTCAAATGACAGCAAAAGCACTTTGTCACAAAACCGCTGAGCTTCTGCAGCCTTTGCTCCTTTAAGCATCGCTTGGTGATATCCTGGGAAAGGGGCCTGTAACTTTGACTTTTCCTCATTGTTTGACTTGTGTTTTGGCCCCATTCAAAGTGTAAGAAAAAAACCTGTGGTTAGGTGAAGTTTCCAAAGCAGAGTCGTTAATTTAAGCACAAAATCCACAGAACTGTGGGAGTTACTTTATGCAGCCAGTACATCCTGACACTTCCCAGTGGGATGGAAGTTGATGAACGCAGTGAGTTGGTTTTTCCCCTCCAGACAGACTCATCTTGGAGAGGTTACTGCTATCACCTGCTAATCAGTAAACATGTGGGTGTTTTATTTATCCTTTGGAAGAACGAAATCCCTTATGAAACAAATGGGACAATGCTTGTGCTTTATTGCTGCTGCTTTTTGTGTTTTCTGTGTGAGCCCTGGTGTGGCCAGTGCAGCCCCTTTAGCGAGGCTGGCTTAGGAGCTGACCGGCTCTTCAGCTCTAACTCTGCTTTCTTGGCCCACTGACCATTTTCCCAGACATGCTGGTTGTACTGGTAGTGTCAGCCCTGCGCTGCTGGCTCAGCTGGACCTCGCTCACTGCTCCTGATGAAAATGACCCTGAGCTGGTGTAGATCCTATGAACAGTTTTCAAAGCAGAAATAGCCAGAATGTTGCTCTCACCTTGAATAAGGAAATGATATGGTTTTGATAGATCACATCTTTAGGGAATCCCCATTTTCTCTCTTAAATAGGATTGCTTTGATTTTATCATGATAGGAAATTTGGAAATAATTTGGAAGTAATTCTGAGAGTGTGTCAATAAGCAATAACTGCGTAACTGCTTTAGCACAAAACCATCTCACTTTAAATTTCAGCATTAAGCATGGTTAATGTTGATGTCCACAACAAAAACATCTAGCTAACGCACTTGGTATTTAGCCCCAAACTGTTTTCTTTTCCTGTTTTGGATGCCAGAACTCCTTTCTATTGACACTCCTCCTATTTCCTGCAAATTTGTCAATACAATGTTTTGTCAATCCGGAAGTTTGTGGCATACTGAAAATTGAAATGTCTTAAAAATTAACATTATAACTGCATTTTTAAACAAATATGCAGGAAAAGGGTTGGATAAACCAATGAGTGTTTCATAAAAGTGTGGCAATATTACATAAACGAGCAAAACTTACAATTTTGCCTGTGTGAAAAGACTAATGAGGATAGTCTGGATCAGACCGCCACAAAGTTATTGCTTTTGACAGGAGCTCTTCAGTGAGACACTGAGGTGATCAGAAAATCAAATTCACACCAGACAGCCAGCTGACATCACCGTCAGCTCTTTCCTGCTTGCCCACCACGGCACTCCGGTTGGGTTTTTTGACAGCTCTAATGCTACGATTGCAACATCAGCTGGGAGCAGTGGATACAGCTGGGCATCATCTGCTGAGGAATCGACGTCTAGGTTTTCTGGTCTGATGATTGCGTCAGCAACCAAAGGCTCCTTGCCAAACACCAGAAAATATCTGTCATCAACACATAATAGAAGGCAAGGAAGGCTAGCATGGTCTTCAGATGCAGTAATGGTCTGGAACTGGTCAATAGCTCATGAAAACAAAGGGAAAACAAAACATAAAGCCTTGTTGTGCATCGGTGTGATTTCAACAGAAGCTGCTGAGATGAAGGCCAACAGACCTTTCGAGGGTTTCGGACAGGCTCTCCATTACCTTTTGCATTAACTACGGCTGGAAAGCATCTGTTTGGAAGTGGAAGGGAAGGAATGCAGCACATTGCCAGGGAAGACGAATGATGGAAGGAAATATGGGAGGGTGACAAAAGGAAACTATTCATCAAAAGGGTAGTGATGCTAAAATGCAAAATGTTCATATGAGATTTAAAACTGTGTTTAAAAAATGCTGCTTCATGCTGTGAAAGGAAAAGTAAAGTTGTTGAACCACTGAATCCTCCTGGACTGCAGCTCATCTGGGTGTCAGCCATGTTAAATGTGATGGGACAGCGTAGAGCAGGTCAGCGGGAATGTGCTTTCTGGTGCTGGGTAGGAGTGGCAGCCCATGGGTTAGCAAGGTTTTTATGCTGTTTCTCTATGTTCTTCTCAAAGATCTTCAGTTTGTGTAGTTCTCTTTCTGGCAAGAGACCTTACTTGTTTGTAACAGTTATTAAAAATAGCTCCCTGTCCCACAGAACAGCACAGAAACCAGTAAGCTCTTCCTCTCCCCCACAACTAATGCCCCGTACCCCAATCAGGTGCAGAAGCCCAGAATATTTCTTTTTATTACTGTACTTATTCTCCTGGTATTTTTTGCATACCAATGAAAAAAGTCTTGAAGATTCCTTTTTTGGGGGGGGAGGGGGAAGACACCAACTGGTCTCGTGTGTTACCTGTTTCTTGTCGTATGTGCTCGAATGCTGCGTAACAAACTCGCGCCTGAAAGTCCTGAGCTGACAGGTAGGACCAAGACTGCTTATTTACAGGCTCCCTCTTCTCCTTTTCATTCTTCTCAGCCTTGTGTTTCTCAGTGCGCAAATGATATGTTTACAGTTTGGATCTTTAGATATACAGGCTTCAGATTTAGAGTATAAGTTCACCACCATTAATTGTGAGCTGTATTTAATATTTATGCTAAAAGGACGTGAGGAGTGTTCCAATGAGCGTGTTCTCCTTTGAAAAAAAGGAGCTGAAAAATTACCGACCACTCTGGTTATAGTGTCTTGTAAAGATGCCAGCAGGCAGAACATGATTTAAGGTGCACATTTTTGGAAATCAGCGCCTTCATAACAACACTGAAAGAGAGAGGAAGAGGTGTGGGGGGATCCGTGTTAAGATTAATATAGCCTCTTATCTTTACTTAGTGCAGAAGTTCCCAAAAAGGATGAGTGTGTCAGATCACTCGTTCTTTCTTCGTATTTTTTCTCCTTTTGTTTCCTTTTCTTCATTGTTGTAAATCATGATGCCATTCATTGTATCCATCTTGCCTATTGGCTTGAGGTGCTGAATATTAATTGAGCAGCATGATATCTGTTTTTCAGGCTTCACAGATAAGCAAACCAGTTTTTATATAAAAGTGCTTCATCCTCTTTTACTATGATATTTTAAGACTTTGTTATCTTTGCCTGTCATAGAAGAAAACCTTAAAAGCCCAAACTTCTGAGACTTTGATTTGGTCTATAAACAGGCTTTCAATAGCAGATTTTTGTAGAGGTATGTGTATGGTTGTCCTGCTCTTAAACTTGATTGTTTATTTCAATACATTGGCTTTAATTTTTTTAAGCCATTGTGATTCTGGTTTCTCAGTCTCTGCAGTTCTGGAGAAGAGAGGAAGAACCAGGCTTTTGTCTTTCAAAGGACAGTTGAAAGACTTTTTGTTATTATTTGGCCTTGTTTCAAAAAATTGCACTTTTGAGTATGACAAGCTAGCTACTACATAGGCATCTTGAACTTAGCCGAGTAAAGACATTTTTGAAGTATTGGGTTTTTTGAAACAGTTTGCTTTTTTTTTTCTCAAACATAGAAGTGTGCTCTGATGTACATGCTTGTTGAGCTGTATAGCTAGGAATGATAATGTGGCGTCCACAGCCAAAGTTGTGATGATATGGAATATAAAATTTTTCCAAAAGCAAAAGTCGGTTGCCAAGGGCTCTCCATCAGTTTTCGCTCTTTTTACCCAACTGTGTAAATATCAAATTCCTGGGACTTCTGCATGCTTTTATCTTGAGAACCGTGTTGTCTTAAAGTATAAGCTGTTTGAGGTGAGGTTATGAAATATAGTTATATTCGTAACCCTTCTTTAGGGAGAAGGGTGCAATACAGTCTGGTGTAACCTTGTGCCTGATCTTAACCACTAATAGTTAATAAGTTAATTTAAAATATGTTAGTGTTATGCTAGATTGCTTTGATCTTTTTTTCTTCTCTTGTTTTTATCTATCACTGAGTGTTGAATAAAATTGTCAAGTACTTGCTGATTGCATATTTATTACTTTTTCTGTAATTCTGTAGGTTTCTGTAGTCTTTTCTAGTATCTGCAGGTAACTAGTCTGCTTTTAAAACTGCTGTACATTTAGTCAACAGTCTTCTCTATGCCTCTTAGATGTGAAGAGCAGACAAGGACTCTTGAGCCATAGTCATGTTTATGGCCTGATGGAGCCAGTAGTGGTGATGAGCTGCTGGGATGGAGAGGTCTGCAAGTTCAAAGTAAACTCGTCGCTTAAAATGTGTATGCCCACAGTGTACGTAGTATAGCTGCAAGAAGTTGACCATGTTTCTTTTTGAAGGCAAACTTTTTGCCATAAAATTTTTTGCCGTGTCTGCTGTGGGTCCATCTAGAAAAGGCAAGACTCCATCTACATTTAACATTTGCAGAGGTGTTGGCCAGGTTTCTTTTATATCTGTCTTATTAATAAAAGGGGAACTAACTAGTTGGGGCTTAGGAAGAGGATGAGGCTGCTGCTGCTATTCTTATTCTTATTCCGTGAAGGATAGCTATCTGAACTTCCCCTCTGCCCTTCAGTCTCTGGTATTTTCGTTCCTTTTAAGGCTTGAAGTAAGAGCTGTGTCCCTTTTCCAGATGGGAGAGAAGGAACATTTCAGAATGAGATTTGAGGTTTACAGAATATCTGGTTTATACAATTTTCTGTCTTTAAGAGGGAATTTTGTTCAGTTGGAGATGTACAGGGTGTGAATTTGATGACTGAGAGAATAGTGCAGGGTTATTTTTGAGACTGGCTAATGTTGAAAACATATTTGACCTTCCTAAGGCTTTTTGAATGTTGGTAATCTCCAAGTGAAAAGGGTCGGAGTTCGGAGATGCGGTAACTTCACTCAAACCTGTGTTGTTACTCTGTGCACGTGTGCAGTCCTACACACCAGTAGCAGACATATTTTGTTTATTCAGCTCTACAGTAAATTATTTGTGTTTTCTTGTTCCAAAGTAACCAATTTATATACATGCTTCTATCTTAACTAGGTGCCTGCATCTTAAATAGATTTGGTTTTACACTTAAAATTATTATCTCACATTTTATGTTACTAGGCCAGGTACAAGCAGAGTCTTGATCCTACGGTGGATGAAGTTAAGAAACTGTGTACATCTCTGCGTCGAAACGCCAAGGAAGAGC
>NW_009597495.1:44220-54736 GCF_000690535.1 Cariama cristata
AGAGCGGGTACTTTTCCACTACAATGGACATGGCGTCCCCAGGCCAACAGTAAATGGGGAGATCTGGGTCTTCAATAAGGTGCGTCTGCGAAGCAGTGCTGAACAGCTGAATGTTTTTCACTGCTGTGTAAATTATTGAAGTGTTCTGTTAGAGAACAGCTGTATTTTCAGGGTTTAAAATGTGTTCACAGGTATTTGTTTGGTTCCCTGCTGACAGCTGTTTGCTTTCTTCATGCTCTTGGAGCTCTGTGAGACCAAATAGGTTGTCCCTCACCTCCCGGCGGGGCAGGAGGATCTCTCAGATGTACTAAAGCTCATGTGCAAAACACTGAAAAGCCAGCTACTTCCACTTGATTCATCTGCTTTTCAGAGGTAGCACCCCAGCTCTGTTGCGTCTGGGCAAACAGTGAAGCTCCCCGATGGTCTTGGCTTTGCTGCCTTATGTCACTGACTGCTTATTAAGTTCTTACCATGAAGTTTCTGGTTAAAGTGCCTCCTAACTCTGAACAGCCATTGGTCAAACTACCTAGAGATACTGCGAGGACAATAAACTGTATGGCTAGCTCTGCTTCCAAAGCAGAGAGTACTGAAGAGCCTCTGAGTACAATCTAATAGGTATCTTTTATTTTTTCAAAGACTTTTGTTGCTCCTGCTTAGCCATGGTTTGTACAGCGATGTAGATCATGTGCAACACCCCTCAGGTGATTCTAAGTGTGACCAAAGTGTACTTTGCTTTCCCTTCAGTTAAGCTATTTAGTGTCTATTAAGGGTAACTGATTTAGAATGGAGTCTTAGGAAACTGAGATACTCTGCTTATAGCTGAAAAGTACATTCAGCTGACATAGGACTTGCATTCCTTATTATAGATATGCTCCTATTTTATTCTGGGGGCTTATTGAGCTTCTTTTTTCATACTTCACATGTATTATTTTTATAATTGAATGGCCATTCACTGGTAATTTGAAAAAGCAGGATAGAAAGGAAGGGGAGAAAGTGTAAGAGGGCATCGCTTTATTCTGGTGCATCTATATTGGAGACTTGATTAGTATTCAGGCCAATAAACAATTGGTCTGAATACTAATTCATTTTGAAGCTGAATTTGGTGTTTAAGAATAAATAGGAATGACCTTCTTCTTACTTAGCAGCCAGTGGGTAATAAATAAGCCAGAAAGAATGCTGGGCAGAATGTGTTACACGTGGAAGAAGAGGAAATTACTGCTCAATGAACTTGTGTGTTGTGCCAAATGCTTTATTAAGAGCTTACTGGGTATTTGCCAGTTTGCCTGCAATATCAGCTGGGGTAATGTGGTGTGGATGCCACAGGTGATTAGGAGCTGAGATCTCTCTTACTTGACTCTCTTTATCTTACAGAAGGTGAAAAAAAAATTGATTGTTATAGAGGTTGATGGGGAAATTTGAAACTTAGTAATTTTTGCAGCATGTTACCAAATATTGGCTCTTTTGGAAAGAAAAAAATCAGGAGTGGAACTTTTCTTTTAAGCAAAGGATTAAATTTGAGGAAATACTTGGGGAGGAGGGTGGAATCAGCAGTGTTTAGAAGTCAGTCCTAAGGAATTCGGTCTCAGATCTAAGCAGAGGGCCTAATGAGGCTCAGTGTTATAGCCCTCTTGGAATTGAAGTAGTAGGGGTACTGAAATTTGACTGTGCTGACATTTTAAACAGATTTAAAATGCTCATGCATGTACTTGAAGTCTCAGTTATAAAGGCATGAAGGCAGAGCTGAAAGGGACATTGAGATCATCTAAGTGAGGGGCCAAGCGGAGTGAAACAGGCCGTCCTGGGGGATGTGGCATGTTACAGGCTAACCTGTGTTTGTCAAAGCAAGTAAAATTTTTTGGATTTATACTGACTTCCCGTGGGGCGAGGTTGAGCATCTTTCTCCAGTTGCCTGGAGCGTGTGGTCCTGGCGAGGCTGTCGGGCTGGTAGTGAGGTGGGTTTTTTTACAATACTCTGCGCGGTTCACGGGAGAGACCACACGCTCTCCAGAGGAAGAAAAAGAATAATTAACTTTATTACAAAATTTCCCTAAAACTGTGGCAGAAGGAACAGAAAGACTAGGCAAGTTCTTATAAAGAAATGGAAGTAGAAGGAGAAAAGGCAGAAAGAAAGAGAGAAAACAGAGGAATAGGATCGCCACCCGTGGATCCAGCAATGTCTTCTCAGTCTGTGAATCGGAGTCCTCTCGGTCAGTTGGTCAGTCGGTCCGCCGAGGTTGTGCCACGTGGCTGGGGGCCAGTCGCCTTTTTATGTTGTCCGGGTCTCCTGGACTCCTCCCGGAGGTGGAGACTCGTTTGCCTGGATGCACATGTGCAGTGAGCTCCTCTGGAAGGTTCCAGAAGGTGGTAGGTGTATCAGGGTAGCCCCCAGACTCAGTTCACTTTGGGCTTTGACCAGGCACAGGATCTCGCTGTCTCCCGGCAGTAGCACCGGGGCAGTTCTCTCTGTGGTTTCAGGGTGCTTAACACAGGGAACCACCCCCCACCTCCGCGGAGCACAGCTCACTGCTCTGCCTCCCTGAGATGTGCCCAAGGGCAAACACACTGCCCACCGCAAACGGGCATTAAGTCCCCTTCAGTTAGTTGGTTTGAGACACCGGATGATAAAGGGCCCCTTGACCATCACACCCATTCAGTTTTTTCTTTTTCACCCATGTCCCCTGTAACAACCAGCCATCTTTGGAAATCTACTTTTGCTGTCACAATGCTTAGGTTTGTTTATTCCTCATGTTTTGTGAGAGGCTATGGCTTTCAGCTCTTACTAAAGCTTGTGGTGCCAGGAACGTCCTGGTGTTGTCAGAATACCCCAAGCAATTCTGTGTTTGGGGTTGGAGGAGGTATGCTGCGGCGGCGGGAAAAGGACGTGGCTGCTCATAAGTATCTCTCCTGTAGTGCCACGGATTATTTAAATCTCCCAACATGTGCCAGCAAGCTATCAGAGCCAGCCAATAGATGTAGTGGTGCAGGAGCACTTTGTAATGATGCTGGAGAAAGTTCACAAAGTGTTAGACCTTTGCTAATAGCTTCCCCTTAATTTCTCAAGAGTTGGTATTTTAAAATTAATTTAGACTTCTGCCCTTGCACAGCTGGTGCTCCATCTGAACTGATGTTTTAAAATGGTGATATAAGGAGAATGCTTCTCTCATATCCTCTATTATTTACTCCTCTGACAAACTGTCTGCTTATGTAGCTAACGGAATTAGTTGACAAAGGACCTGGCAGATGGACTGACGCATTCTTGAAGGTGTCCCAGGAACACTGGGATGGGTAGCCCTGCTCTGGCCCTGCCATTTCTCTGCCGGCGGGGTTGCGGCGCTGCCGGTGCATTAGCAGATTGTGCCCCTGCCCTCTCGGAGAGAGACCCCTGAATTTGCAGCTAGTCTCTGTGTGCTGTAAGGAGGCTTCCTGGCATGGCAGTGGCGTGTTCAGGAGACCCAAGGCATGGCATGATCTGATATGTAGATCAAAAAAGATAAAACCTTCCGCAAATGTCATGTAGCCTGCTTCACTTCAGCTGCATATCTCAGTCGCTTTGTTCCGGGAAGAGTGTTCAGATGCTACCAGAGAGGCGTGTGAACGAGGAAGGAGTATGGTACGATTTCGATAACGCACTTGAAAAGCAAGTAGCTAAACTAGATCTTTAAAAACCAAACCTGCCTTCTGTCCTACAGACAGGTTTTCCTTCAGGTTAATTTTTTATAGATTTTGACAAGTTGTGCTTGCTGTAGTATAAATTCCTCTGGTTACCTTCACCTTTCAGGGTTCCCCTGTGAAGCAAGCCCTTCCTTTTGATGTTTAATCTAGCCTGACAGATGAAGAGGATAGTAGTAAATAAATAATCTGATACTCATCTGCATTCATTTTCTTAGAATTTAAACGACCTTCGATACGTGCTTTGTAGAAAAGAAGATGGTAGCGAGGAGTGTCTCTGACTGCGCTGCCTGGCAGCACGGAGGGTGAGTGCAGGGAGGTGCCCGCTCCTCTTCCCCGCGCCCTTCCTCCTCCCCTCCAAACTTCGTGGGGTCAGAGACACCATTGAGGGAAGCAGCAAGTATTTCCAGTTGCAATTTTTTTCCCTTGCTTTTAATCACAGGTGCTCAGCAAGTGCAGTACTCCTCCAGGGCAGCACATGAAGACGTTTATCATGCTTTAGTTTGGTAATTTTTGCTTTGCAGCTTGACAAACAAAGTGTTCCCGAACTCTTTTGGTTAGAGAGATACTAAGATGTGTAGGAAGAACTGGGGATGGATTCCCGTAGGTTCATTGCCACAAGGTTCATTTCCTGAGATTTCTGAGGGATTCCACGAAGTTCAGAAATCCCAGGACAGAGGCTGAACACAGAAATCTTCCTCAGAAGCTTTTTAGCTTTAGAGAATTCTCTTTAGAGAATACTCTTTAAGCTGTTTCATCTTTGATAGGAAATGGAAATAGAAATTGTACCATGCTTTGGAAGGAATGATTATTTTGAAAATGTGTGTTTCCTGGGTCTGTTATGTCTTACTGTTGTACAAAAAGACGTGAAACGTGTGCATTGTCAGAAGCAAATTCTGCCACTAATGTGAGAATACGAAACACAAAAAGTGCATCATCATCATTGTGTTCCTGTTAAGTCCTTTGGACGCTATTTACATATCACTCATCCTGTCCGCAGCTCTGCTGAAACGCCCTCTGTTTGACCAGGTAAGGGCCAGAAGGTGCAGTCCTCCTCCGTGCTGTAGCAGGCTGCCGTGGCTCGTCGGTTTGACTGGCTGCTCTTGTTGACAGCCCTTACAAGCCAGTACTTAGCTGTGGAATTGTACATTATTTTACTGCAGGCTTCCTGCTCTGGTTTGCTGTACAGTATTGGCATACAAAGGAAGGGTTGAGACAGTCCTTGTAAACTGGTTAATTTGGCATTGCCTGGCGTTTTGCCAGATTTTGAAGATGCAATAACGTGCTTGTGTATTTATTGTGACTGCTGTTGTATTAAGAAGGAGCAATGTTCTTTTTCTAGTTTTGTTTGCTATTTTCTGAGAAAATCCCAGTGTGGTTTCAAAAAGGTAGAAATCAAAAGCCCCCAACTTTACATACTTGTTCTGAAGTTCTGGGGAACTTCTCTGCAAAACCTGAAGAATTTTTTTAAGTATTTTTGAGTTGTTCGTTAAACAATTGGTTATGAAATCTGTTCAAAATCAGTTTCTAGTTTAGTTGTTTGTTGTGTCATTCCTTTAAACAGTCACAGAGGGATGGTGGGAGCTGTGTTAACAGAGCAGAAACTTTCTTGCTGAAAAACAAAGTCAGTACTGAGAACAAAACATACGAGCAAGTTCTTTCATACTCACGGCCCCAGCATGGCAGAGGCAAGATGAGCAAGCATCAAAAGATCGCCCTGAGCAGCCATGCTAGAAAATTATTATTTAACACTCCTTTTTTCTTCAAACAATCTCATTTACATATCATTAGCAAATTTGGTAAGTTATATGTGACCCCCACAGTAAAGTCAGAACGTAAAATTCTTGTGGTTGGAAATATCACAATATTAATCAGAGCTATAATCCGATCTTAACTGTAGCTATGTGCATTATAAATACAAAGTTAAAACAATGCATGCCCATAAAATCTTGTGGATTATACATGTCAGAGCAGGGGTTTTTATACGTAACTTACTATGATTGGAATGTCCTTAAACTGAGTGATGTCCTTGAAAAAGGTCTGGGCCAGGGGTGGGTTGTTCATGTATCATTCTATCCTCCAACAATTTGCAAAGCTCCTAACTCCCTAAAACTTTGGCTTTTATAAACAATTTTTCCTATTAATTTTAATGAAACAACCAAAACTTTTATATATGGGCAAAACTGGATTATGAAATGACTGACTGTTTCCTACCTTATCTAACATATGGTTTATGATCACTTCTGTCTTTATATATGCTATATGTCCTTGAAAATTTGGTGTTTTTTTTTTTTTTTGTAAAAGTTTACTGGTTTTATTACAGCTATTTTAAGTCTTTTGAATTTAAATGGGAGTTATGATCCCATCCATCATTCTGCTGATGTTAATAGGAACATCACAGCTTTTGCTGTAGATTTTGGGCAGGGTTCAAGGCTGTACGGACATGAGCAGGTTGCCCTCTGGCTGCAGATGGGAAGGATTATGCAGTCAGCCACTGGATATTTGGTGGGCACTCTTTGCAGGCTCAAATGGCAGAAATCTGCTTTGGTTTATATTTTCAGTTCTGCCACTTAGTTTAGGGTGTGGCCCTTCATAGTTAATTTTAAATGTTTGATTTTCGATCCTCCTTGTATTTGAAGAAGCTCTTGCCTCCGGTTATTTGAGGGTGTTAAGATGGAAGACAAGGACAAAATACTTCGTATTTACAGAAGCTGAATTGTTGATTCTTCACTTTGTTGAAGGCAGGCTTTGTTGGCTTTAATTTTATTGGATAATTCTGAAAGTGGCACGGAAGGTAAAGGCTGTAATAAAATTATGAAGCATCTCGTTAAACTAAGATGGGGTAGCTGCTGATGGGCGACATAGTCTTAATTATCAATCTTGATTTATTGATGGAGTTTTCAGTTTAAGACATTTGATGTTAAATTAAAGACAGCTGGTTTACATCCTTTATCAGTGTTGCAGAAATTTGAGATAAAATTGGGCTATTAGATGCTGGTTGGAGTGGTTGGCACATATCAAGGCACTCTTTGCCGAGTTTTGGAATTCTAGCTTAGAGTTTAGCGTTTCAGAAAATACCACAATAAAATCTATTTGTCGTTTGTGTTGGAGTTGGGCTCATAGTCCTCATTATTAGTAGATGTTGATTGGTATTTGTATTGATTAATATGCCCAATGTTCAACCTAGGTTTTTTTTTCGTGATTTCAGAATTGAAATTTTTTTTGTCTGTGTTTTATTGTCTCACCAATGAAAGTTCTGTTGCTTCTTTGTCTCTTTGTAACTCGAGTGTTTTTTTTTTTTCTTCTTATAGAACTATACTCAGTATATTCCTCTCTCCATCTATGACCTGCAAACTTGGATGGGCAGCCCTTCCATTTTCGTCTATGATTGCTCTAATGCTGGCCTTATTGTCAAGTCCTTCAAACAATTTGCACTACAGAGGGAGCAAGAGTTAGAGGTGAGATCACAGTCTGTTGCAAAGGTTTCATTTGTGTTTGTGCCGCAGGGTTAGGTTTAAGCTTGCTTTGCTATATACAGCTGAAAAATACGTTTAAAACTATGTTGGAAGGCAAATTAATTTGAAATAATTTTGCCACTCCAAACTTTTTGGTTCAGTTTGCTATTCTATTAAACTTGGAACAATTTTTAATAGAAGCGCTAATTAAATGATACTGTTAATAGAATCAATTTGTGCTCTAATGGTCTTTTCTGTTAAGATAAATGCTGAGGTGAACTAGACGTATTTATTTTAGTTGCAAAAGTGTAGTGTCTGGGTATATATTTGGATGCTGTTAAGAATTTTGTGCTGTTGAATCGAATGTGAAAATGTGAAACAAAATAAAATAAACCTGATGCGCAGAGGGATTGTCACTGGTGGTTCCAGTTTCGCAGAATGTTTAAGTTGAATGTGTTTCTAATGAAAAGCTGTCTCTCATTTCAAATGTAATTACCAATAAATTTATTGAAGTAAATCTGAAATGCAAAGTGGAAGGTAAGAAGTTAGGATTCTTTGTGCAGCAACTTGGGATGGCAAGACTCCCCACTGCCAGAAATTCCCGCTAGATTTACATGGAAAGCACATTTTTTAAAGGTTGAATTCCTACAGTCTCACAGTTCTTAGCCACTGTTTTTAAAAACAAAACAAAACCAACAAACTTCAAGGAAGGAATGTTAATTAAACAGGCAACTGACTGTCACAAATACAACCTTTAAGCAGATATTAACAGTGTCCCTGGCTACAATTCCTTTCATTCTAAATTCTGGATTTTGGAGGTGCTTTTGTGGTGACTCTTTTGGCCAGTGGCAATTCTATTCTACTGACAGAAAATAGTCAAATAGCTTGAGATAGGTAGACTGTTTCATTATTCCTTCTCTTCAACTAGTGATAATGCTGTATTTGGCTTTAAACTGGAAGAGGGAAGATTTAGATGAGATATCGGGAAGAAATTCTTCCTGGTGAGGGTGGTGAGGCAGTGGCAGAGGCTGCCCAGAGAAGCTGTGGCTGCCCCATCCCTGGAAGTGTTCAAGGCCAGGTTGGATGGGGCTGTGAGCAACCTGATCTGGTGGGAGGTGTCCCTGCCCAGGGCAGGGGGTTGGTACGAGATGATCTGTAAGGTCCCTTCCAACCAAACCATTCTGTGATTCTATGATTTTGTAAAGATAAGAAACTTCCCAAAGTCTGTGGCTTGGGAAGAACATGAAACTGCAAGACACAGATCAATAATATTGGTAATAGATGCCTTTTGAAGGTTAACATCTTTTTAAGTCAAGGAAAATGTCTGGTGGTCATATTCTGTTCTCCTTTTCCAAGTTTTCCTATCAGCCTGCAACTTTCATTGTGATATTTTTCAGAGCCTTTCTCTTTTGTTTGTACAATGCACCCTCCTGGATTTTTGTTTTGTTTTCTCATTCTGTTCCTAAGCAGGTTAAAAATGGGCCTAACTTTACCTTCCCTTTCTGTGCTTTCTTCATGAATTTCCTTTTTTCCTTGGCTCTTGCTGAGCTCTAGAATGACTTTGAAGCTGTTTCGGAAGGAAGGCAGCCGCAGGTGTCTCGGTTGGTTCCTGCTGTGAGAGGGATCAATGTTCAGGTGAAGCTTGTGCGGGAAAAGCTCCTCTCTGCAAGCCAGACAAACCAGGCCATCTGCAGGCAGGGACGGTTGGTTACAGTGAGAAAAACGAGCACGAGTAATGATGTCAGTCTTTATTTCAACAAAAATACTGAATTCCATTTGCTCCACTTTGTTTTATTTTGTGAAATAGGTCAGGTTACTTGGGAAAACTGCTTTAATGTTTCTTTTCTTTGCAACACAAGTTAAAACTACCAGTTAATTTGATTATGAAAATACTTTCAGACTTATACGTCAGCTTTCCGTTCTGTATCTTTAGATTTCATTAGCTACTGATGACTTATTGAGATAACTGCTTATTATTCATGGAAAGCAGAAGACTTGGTAACATAGATAGAAAAGTGCTTACAGTGTCAAACAAAGCATGGATGAGAATTCATTTGGAAAACTGTAGATTATGGAATTGTTCAAATTCATGAAAAAGGAAGTAAAGCTGGAACTGATACTCAAGAGGGGCTGCTAGAGTGATCAAGATAATTGTTAGCCCATCTTACTGAAAGGAGATTAGAGGAGCTTGCTGTTCTCTTAATCTGACAGAGTGAAGGCTGAGGGAAGCCATGGCCGTTTATTTCATTTTTTTCAGGATCCCTTTTTTTGGATAGCACAGAGTACAGGCCAGGTGCCATCAGATTATACATAGTTCCACCAGAAACATAAAAAATAATGATGACAGATTTATAGGTATGTTTGCAACCCCATTATATTGGATTTTCATTGTTCATAGAATATAAAGACTGGCACTCTTTCATAATGTAAAATCTAAATCTTGTTCAGCCTCCAAAGAGAGGAAGCACAAAAAGAAATGATAACTTGGGAGTGATAGAAAAGCAGTTAATGCTTCTCTACGATACCTGAGAAAAGATAATGTTGTAGCACTGCATGGTACATTGTCTTCTTCAGAGAGCTGCCTCCCAAATGGCACTTGAATAGTAAATACTTTTTGTGGTGGTGGTGGTGTTGCCTTTTGTTGATAACTAAAGTATGGTGTGTGTGTGAGTGAAGAGCTGTGTAGACAGCAAGAAGTATATCGGTTTCAGCAAGAAGACGACTTTGTTTACCAGAGGCAGGAATGTGTCATATCTTATCCTGGTAGACAGATTGCAATTGAAAATATTTTTTATCTTCAGCAAGACTGCTTCTCTGAGGGAGGTGAGGGTGAAGGCAGAAGATCTAGCTGTGAAGATGCCAGAGCTAGTTCAGCTGTAACTGGTTTTTGGTGGGATGGGGAATGGGCAGGTGTGGAGATAATTTCGTCATTTGATTATAACTTTGTCTTGTGTAATTATAGAGCAGTGATTAAGGTAATAAAATCTACCAATCCTCACCATTCTTAATACGTCACAGCGTTTCCAAACTTTTTAAGATAAATGCTATTGATATAAGGACTGGTGGTTTCCCTGGACTGTGGTAGACTCATCTGTTTTGGAGAAGTATCTGTGAATTGTTTTGGTTATCAACTGGATGGGCGGTTAAGGATTTGGTTCAATATCTAGCTAAACAAAAGTACACTTGCAGATAAGAAACGTCCATTTAGCAGCGTGATGTGGCATAGTATTAAGTGTGATAAATTAGTTTAAGAGTTCATTTTTTCCAGTTGATCCTGCCTTTATTTGTTTTGGTTTTGTCCTGAGATTTGTGATGGAAGGCTATTGTTTTCCTTTCCCAAAAGACATTTTTCAGACCTGGAAACTGACCCCAGCTTTTGGAAACTGGAATTC